>NC_056725.1:1707665938-1707790938 GCF_019279795.1 Protopterus annectens
ATCTAGTTATTGATGACACTTTGAAATTAATAGATGGCTTATATAGGTTACAAAAAGTGACTTTTTGAGTAAATTTAAACATGGCCACATGAGGGAGCTAGAGCGACAAACATTTATTTGACTGTCTACAGCTGTTGAACTAAAGGAATTTGAAATGCTTCTAGATGTACCTACCAGGTTATGACTAAGTAGTAAGCACTGGACAAGTTCATAGAACTCTCCATTGTAAAAAGTATAGCAAGTGGTAATACTAACTTGTTAGTGTTAAGTCATAATACGCTAGCAGTGTACTCAGTCGTATTTAACTCTGTCATGGTCACTGATGGTGTTTTAGTATTTCTTAATATCTTTGGCTCTTGTTTAGTGCGTAGGTGAAATGAATAGTAGAAAAATTATTTGGGTGAAGCTAGTCATGAAAATGTTTGTGTTGATTAACCTCTGTAATCTAAATAAATATATGTTACTATGTCACTACTAATTACAGGCTGTCTTGAATGTAAGTGAAACTAATTCTATATATAAAAGAAAAAGAAAAAGCTTAATTGGGCTTTGTAACGCTCTTAAAAAATCTGTGTTAGCCCAGGAGTGCCTGTCTTGAATAACTGAGTTTCATTATCTCCATCTGGTAGGACAGTCTTTAAACAATGTAGACTGAGACTGCAGACAATCCCTTTTCTGAGCTGCTGTGTTTGTATTGACTGTTTTCTTAGATATTTCACCAGCAGATTACCTGAAATGTAGACCCCTAAGGTACTCTCACACTGTATATATATATATATATATATATATATATATATATATATATATATATATATATATATATATATATATATGTTTTATATATATATATATATATATATATATATATAAGCAGCAGATACCATTTTTCACTGTTGTTTCTCTCTGTTTCTCTCCTGCCGTCCATAACTGTCCTTGTATTATGTCTTCTAATCAGCTTAATGTACAAGGGAAGTGAAAGGACTGCGGCAGTGTTTTAGATAACCACTGTCACCATGGAATTGAAAAAAAATATATATTTTATATTGGCTTCTTGACAAGACATCGACTCATTCGTGATCACCTGACAAAATGAGTGATAATCTGGAAATGCGAATGGCATTTTAAAACAATAAAAAATACACGCACGCACACACACACACACACACACACTTACTTGCAGGGGGAAAGCTGCTTTCTCTTCCAACCCTCCTCTACTTAGCTATACTAACTCTAATATCACACCATCACAGGGAAAGAGGAAATCCCTGTTAGACTAGCAGTATGACCTTCTAAGAGGAAGCCTGGCAGCCGGTCGCACATTAATAACTGCACTTGTAAATAATAGTGTTTATCTAATAAGCCTGGCACCCTTTTTATTTTATCTTTATGGTCTAAGCTATGCTTATGTCTATGTAATACTGCAGGTATTCATAAATCATTTTTGTTTTGTTTTAACCCAGAATACCCTAATGTTGCGGACATAGATGACATGATTTTGCTTTTCGCTGAGATTTCTCTTTCCCACAGTCTGAGGCCTCAAAGGATGCATCTTTCATAACCACTCTTTTAAATCAAATCTTCTTTGCTTTTACTTAGGACGGCCCACTGAAGAGAGTATCTGAAACTTCTTTCCAGTGAGACTGGTTTGTGTTCTTTGCCATGTTTAAAACATGCTGCAATAAATAGTTGCTTCTTCCACTGCAAAATAATACTTACATTAAGAGTTTTTGTTTGAATACGAATCTGTGAGCTCCTCATAAGAACCATATTCTGTCATTAGTACTATTTTTTTCAGTCTTAGAATACAAAGTAAAACAGCTGTGAATTCCCAAAGTGCCAGTAGGTTTGTGGCTGCAGGAGAGGTGGGAAAATAGATAAATTGAAAATGACAGCATGCAGTAAAATAGCTGTGAGTTCCTGTTGATAGAATAGATTCTGACCTGGCTGGTTGTGGGCATGGAAATAATATGGAGGCCTGATGACAACCCAGATGACCTGAGTTCAATTAGTGGCTCAGGCACTGGAGGAAATAGCAGGGGGCATGGGAGTAAATGACTTACATTGGCTCATTCATCTTGGGGGAGGAAGGCAGTAACATCTGCTGCAGCTGTGTTTAACACAGAATCTGGCAAGTTATGTGCAGCACACAGACCAGGGACATATGATTGGTTCCTAATAAGCTGAGTAAAGCAGTAGCTTCTTGAAGGGGTGCATCCTTTTTAGAGGGGCATATACAGAAGCATGAGTATCCTCCTCATATACGATAGAACTTTCCAGGACTTCTTGCATTAGCAGATGTACGTGTCAGCTGCCAGTCATGGGAAGTTAAGCCATCATCAGAAATTCAAAGCTGCCTGCCAGGGTGAAAATCTCCCAAATTTGGTTCCATTATCAAAGAGGATTAAATAATGAGGTTGATTGGTCAGTGAGAGCTAATGGCTGGAAGGCTACAGAGGGTAGCAATGAATGCAGACCTATAAATACCAAGCCATACAGGTTTTCATTTAGCTGAAAACCTTTATAAATTGTGATGGGTATGATGAAGTACGAGACAGGAAGATCATTTCCTAAAAATGTGTTATGAAATTTCGAATTAAGCCTATGGTGATGTAAGAGGCAAGGAGACCAATTCTTAAAGAAATTATCATGAGATTTCATTCAAACCAAACACAGACTTTACTGAGGAAGCTGAACAGCATAAAATATTGAAGAGAGAAAATGGCTAGGTTATGCTTTGTGATACGTGGCAAAGTGGGAATCCCTTTTGCAGGGAGGGAAGTACATTCCATAAAGAAAATGTAGTGTTTAGGTTATAATTGTCTTTTAAAGGACATTGTGGGTGACACTGAGTGGTTATTAACTTTTTAGAAATATCAATGGCTACTCTGGAACAATTTGTTATGTTGAGGTGAGCACATGTGCATACATGCATATAATCACTGTATCCTGGATCGCTTAAAACTTAAATGATATGTTTAGACTGGCACAAGAGGTTTGTTTAATTACTGTCTGACTTTAAAATGTTTTATTGGAGGATATTTTTTTATGATTATCAGAGAGCCAAAACACAACAGTTATTAAAACATACTGTTTTACAGTAGTAGCTGAATTCTATATAAACAAAACAGTACATCAAAAAGAAACATACTTTTTAAATTGTTTAATAAAAGTACATTTCTAAACACTAGCGGCTCTTTTAAATCATTTAATACCAAAGTGTATATCAGGTGAACTTCAGACCTATCACAAAATAATAACATGTGGGAGACGTTCTTCATCAAATGCTTAAACATAAAGATAAGACCCTCCAAGAAATACTTTCTATATCCTTGTTGATTGCAGTCTCAGGTTATGATTTAAAGAATATATTCTACACAGTTCCTAATTACTGTTGCATCTGCTTAACTTCACTCACCATTCAAAAACCTTACTATACAGAATATTTTCCAATTTTTCATCCTGCATGTCATGATATATATATATATATATATATATATATATATATATATATATATATATATATATATATATATATTTTTTATTTTGAGCATTCATAGTGCTCTTTTATTGCTCCTTTTCCATACAGCATGTTTTCCCATGTGCATTGCACACTTCCTTATTTTGTTGTATAAAATGCCTAACTGTCTTGCCTTCCTAAAAGGTAGTGATCTACAAATTACAGCTCATCCTTTCATTTGTGTTACAGTAATCATAGTTTTTGTTAATGAAATGTCTGCCAGTATCTGTGTTAATAAAGACACTCTCATTTACATATTTGTGCCAGTCACAATCGCTGCACTTAAAGGTTCCCTGACTATATAAATTAATCACAGTGGACCTGTCTTATTCATCATATTTAATATTTCCTTTAGATTGCAACCATTTCATTTTTAGTTTCAGAACTCACACCAATGGTCTTTTCAATTCTGTCGTCTCATTTCTGTAAGTCACTTAATTATATCAATTTACTGTGTAAATGTTATCACATTATTCCAGTGTGTATCTATAGTGCTGTGACACCCCACCACTGGCCCAATAATCAAGGAGCCTCAATCCTCACCGCTGGCAACAGTGGGGTATGTACGCACTGGGAGAATGACAAGTTGCACACACAGTATTTCCAGATGCAGCTCTCTGCATCAAGTGCAATTTCCCTTAAGAGCACACAGAGACCACAGTCTGGGGCTGGTTTCTCCCTCTTTCTCCAGATCCCCATTAAGAATCTCCACTGGCACAGCTATAGAGATGATATCTCAGCTGTGTGGCCAAGCCAAGACCTCCAACACCCTCTCTATCCAACTAGTGCTTCGTGTCCCTGCCCAAGTAGCTGATACACATACTCTTTGAGATTTGATTTATATACAAACACACACACACATGGGAAAAGCTGGCACTGGTTTACTAGCTATGCTCCCTTTTGCCCAGACTATAAGGTAGTTATTACTGCCACCAGCAAATTCTTTATCAGTTACTTTAAGGCCCTTAACAAGTGGTGTCCAATCTTACTGTGTAATGTTACTATTAATCCAAATGGTAGTCTGACCAAGAGCAAGGCTATTAGGAGTGGCCCACACAGTGTCACCAAATAAATATGCAAGTACTCTCAGAACTTAAATATGTCTCACAAATATCAGCCACAGTCTTCTTCTTCTTTCATCTGCTCCTGTTAGGGGTCGCCACAGCAGATCAACTGTTTCATGCACATAACATACATGTTACATGTTATATGTTACATGCAGAAAACAGTACAGATATAAATATCAGCCACAATGAAAGGTTTAAATATATTAATAATAAATTATAAAAGAACAAGAAAATACTCTGTAAATAATCACAGTTACACCAGAGTTCAAAATCATAGAAAATATTTAAAACAACATTGCAGGACAGTCTCAAATAAATAAAGAAAACATCTAAGCTATACTTCACTATATTCCTGACTGAATCTAAAAGAATTTACTGTACCTTAGTTAAACACAAAACACGAACAATGTCCCAAGAAAACAGCTAGGAAAAAAGTTAGCAGAAGCACAAGTAACCAATAAACTTCTTCATACGAATCCCCAAAAATGTAGTAGTCATCGAGAACTTCTCCTTCAGTAAAATGCTTTTAATGACAAGCCAAAGTTAAAATACACGAAAGAAAAAACTTTCAGTAGAAGTAGAATCCAACGTTAAATAAGGAAATAAATCAAGCGCTTTCACCCGTACCTATGACGGGCTTTCTCAAGATGAACCTTAGTTAACTTACTTACAGAACAACAAGCAGACAGATGTGGTGAGTGGATGTTCTTGTCAGGTCAAAGACAAAATACAGAATATTCTACCTTTCTCAGAGAGTTCTTAAATTAATACATCAAATATTACTGCTGGGTTAGCTTGCAGGATGACATCACTTCTTGTCATCTGACTTTAGTTCCCAAGCTAAACCCCGTTGCTAGAAACTGCCAGCCTATAGCATCTACTTGTGAGAAATACATAGCCCTCAGATCTTTGCAGCTACTGGAAGACATAAATAAATAAAACACTTACAAGACAATGGAGAAGGCTCCCTAGTTTTAGACATGCTGTCACCTTGCTGCATTGAAACCATCTTTTATGGCACAGTTATAATTTCATTTTAACTATTTTTTTCTGACGTTTTGCAAATTAACCTTCTATGTTCCAGTTTCCACTATTAAAATATATGCATTTACACAGTTACAATAGAGTGTATATATATATATATTTTTTTTTTTCTGTTCTTTTCCAGTAGGGTACACTGTGGATACATCTTTAGTCTCAGTACTTTACAAAACCTTTTAACACACACTTCTGTACTAGCATTTTGATATACAGACAACATACAGTTCTAATACATTTGTAACACAGACATACAAATCATGTTGATATTCACAAATGACACATAACCATTTACAAAATTCCAGACAGCTGTGCTAGCAGTCTCTCCCTTTTGTTACACTTCTATATAAATTATATTAATATTCACAAATGACATATAATTATTTACAAAACTCCAGATAGCTGGGCTGGCAGTATCTCCTTTTGTCACAAGTACTATCACTACCCAGATACCCTATGACATTTTAGATGAAAGAGATTATTGCCTCAATATTATCATTCCTCATATAACAACATTCTGATTTTCCTGCATTAACAGTGATCTACAATGGCAGGACACCTATCCTTAGTTTCATCTACCTAAACATTTAACTGTTGCAAGCATATTTCATTATTTATGATATTCAAGGAAAAGTCATAACATGACCATTGAGTATGGGTGAAAAGGGTTTGGTTGAATACATTATTGTAATATACAGTCTAGTAGTAAAACTGTCATTTGCTAATAAAACTATCAAATATTATACAATTACATTTCTTTTTCATTGTTATTGTGGGTTGTAGATATTCTCTGTATGCCTCTCCACTATGAAATATAAAATATAAAAAAAAACTTCTTGTTTATTGCCTTCTGTTCAAATGTTGCTAAAGTAAGATTAAGATGAAGTGAGATGCAGTACAACTCTAATAGAGTTGTAATCAGTACAAATAACTGTCTCCCTCAGTGTGGAATAAATACTATGGCAAGTACTGGGACCATGGACAACCCAAAACGTTGCTCTCAGTAGCTCTGAAATGTTTTACCCTGTAACATAAATAAACACAAAGAAGTTTTATGTCAGTTTAGCTTCACATAGCTTAGTGACGGCTTCAGCAATGCTATCCTTACCTGAAACTTCATATCATAGCCTTCTTATAGTTTTGATGCAAGAATCTTGGCAAATCATAGATTCTGTGGATGTTTGCAGAGGCAGTTACATCCTTCCTGTTCCCACTGGCATTTGTACTGGGGAGACGTCAGTCAACTTGAAGTATTCTTCTATGTTATATAGAAATGTTCCTGGTTAACCTAATGGCAAAGTTTAACAATAAAATAAAAGGAAGTTACTCTTATTTATTTATATATGCACTCTGCAGCTGCTTCACTGAACATTTCAATTGTTGAATACTCCTTCCTTGCTCCCCCTAATGTTTATATATATATGAAGCTAGCCATTGGCTGATTTGAAAAATGTCTTTTATCCAATTGCAAAAGTGCACTGCAAGCACACGAGCGGTACAGTTGCCAACTGGAAAAAAATTTTAACCAAAAGCAATCAAAGTCTATGACATTTAATTTGCCCCTGATGTTCACTGGATATATATTAACTTTTCTGACCTTGTGTGCTGGGATACGTGTCTGAATAATTCATAGTTTCTTAGTAGAACTTTGGAACTAGATATTAAAAGGAAAAATATTTTCATGTTATTGCTTCACAGTTAAAAAAAATCCCAGTTATGTGCTTATCAGTGTAACACAGCTTCAACATACAAGATTATTGCATTGGAACACTGGTCCTGATAATATTAAAGTTAGCAATTTGAATACACAAAGTTTTCCTGCTAGAAAGAATGACTGTAACAAGCAGAAATGTCACAGACAGTAAAAGTATTACATGAAACACAATTCCTTTAGTACAGAGTAAAGATAGCTATCATATTACAGGTTATTTAATCTTAAGTATGATAGGCTATATAAGAAATAGGGTAGGGTTATTATGTACTTATAGGAGGGACTAGAGTTTGAGCTTAAGTCAATGATTAAGGAAACTATTTTTTTAATTACATATCAGTTATCATAGACGATTTGGAAATTAACTTGGTAAACTATATTATTGATAGCCTTACTAATCTGTGATGGTCCATCATGGACTCAACAGATGACATCTATTAGTAGGTCTGATAGTGTTAATGGTACCATTATTGATAGGTTGTTAACCAGTAAATGGATTATTTGATGAAACTATGAGTAATGAAGATCTTATTCAGGGATCATTGTACCCATTTTAGTAAATGTTCTCCTTAATTTTTCTTCTTTGTCTATGTGTCTTCTTGCCTTTAATTTAGACAAAGTTATTGAATTCCAGTTCTGCGCAGAGTTTCCTAGCACTGGATTGTTTACTATACATTTAAGTTCAACTTTAAGTTATACATTAGAATATTATTTTAAATATCTAATGGCTATCATTTGTTTACTCATGCACATAAAATTCAGTTAAATGTAATGTTTGATATATAGCATGGGGTCTGTACTTGTGCCATAGTTGCTCTCTGACCATTTCAGCCGTGTTCCTATGTATTACTATATAGCTCTCAATGGCTGAGATTACCATCTCATCAAAACCAATGACTAAATCAGAACTCAGTTCAGAGAGCTGCAGGGCATGTGTATGGGGACAGTAAAGCTCTCTCATTGGAAGCACAGTGTTAGTTTACCTGTGTTGTTGTTGTTGGTTGTTAAATACATAGGTGGTGCAACTTCCCTGACAGAGACCAAGGAAACCACTGCGTATGGTCCAGGAGTAGAGGTAGGGATGCTCGGAGAAATGCCTCTTGTAGAAGTGAGAAGAGTCTTTGTCATCAGCCGACTGCATACTCCCCACTGGCGCTTGCTTGGCAAGCTGCTTGCAGGGAATAGGGCAAAATAGCATAAAATGCTTGAACTGCCACAATGATGATCACTAGGCAGTGGGGGTAAAGGGTACAAAAAAGGAAACAAGGAGATCACTTTTTTCTTGACCTACATAGTTTTATTAAGAATACTAAGAAAAAAAATACAGGATTATATCAAGAAAACTAGCTTCATACTTCAAGTTGTTAAGACCAAATATTTTTATTTGTCCTCTAAAGTGTTAAGATCCTCACCTGCCAGATTGTGCGAAAGAAAGATGACTATACTTGTGCTGACAATTTAAACCAGACCCTGCAACATCTAACCAATTAGAGATTATTTGGGATTCGACCATCACCTGTAGGAATCCTTGTTCATACACAGACGGCAATGAAAAGATCCCGCTGAAACAAACGGACGTGCTTAAAACATTCTACTTTAAAGGTCTTTGCTAGTAGAGCCTTTTTACTCTAGTAGTACAACATGAGCTTATGATGGCATTAAAAAAAATCAGTAAGGTGGGGCTGAAAGGCTTTCCATGTGAAATCTGCAATGCCCTTCCAGACTTATTTTTCACGCAGTTGTATGTACTCTTTATCTTCTGCACCATTCTTTGAGGTAATTACCACACCCCAGTCCTAATCGTGTGCCATGATTTCAACCATTCTGAATTCTGGAAAGGCTCCAACACTCCCTGCATCCTGTAGACTTACATCAGGCCTCAGTCATAACTGAAAAAGTTTTGCAATCATAATCTGTATGACCACCCCCTCCTAAAAAAAAAAATGATCCATTTGTATTATCGTAGATTCATCTCTACTCAAAACCACAGGAAAAAGTAAAAAATATATTTAGTTTTTAATTAGATAGTTATAAAAGTAAATTATTCAGTTTAATCTTAAGCCTAAAAGCAGAAAAATATATTTGATAATGCTGACTGCCTGTTCTTATTCTATGCTCTCACTAAAGCTGAACTTACCCTGAGACTTTATCAGTAGTCTGTACTATGGAGCAGTTGTCTACATTTACATTTAGGGGTGATCTCCCTCTAGTTCTTGCTTTAAGGGGGAACCAGACAAGATTTCCCCTCACCATTTGCTTTCTTCACTATATCTGAAACTTGTAGCAGAAGGCATTCAGTCAGCACCACTAAGTAGGGTTACGCAATCTGGGGAAAGCAAATTATTACCTTTGGTATAAATTTCATGCTCAGATGAAACATCCATGGGCTCTTCTTGTTGCTCACATGGTTTTTAGGGGTCTTCATTGTGATACCAGGAATAAATGATTTCTTGTTTATTTCAAAATGCTGATACATTTGTAAAGCCATGTTTAAGTTCTGTGAACTATGCAATATGAGCATTTCCTATGTCACAAAATTGTGTAACCTCATGACATTCCTCTGTGACTGAAGAAAGAGAAGAGAAGAAAGGCAAAATATAAATGTATGAAAGTTGTAATTGAAGTGTGAAGTATAACTTTCTACATGTTTTCAAGAACAACTAAGTGCTTGTATGTAACTAAGTCACCCAAGAGTTTGGAGTTAGAAACTGAAACAGGACCAGAAAATGCAATTACAATACTCTTATAAAGAAGCAGTCATTAATATTCAAATAAGAAACTTTTGCATTGCATGTCAAGGTCTGAAATGAAAAAAAAATGTTGACTCCTTAGTTTCTCTTTCTTCTGCTATGTGGGGAAAAAGAGGTTATGAGGTCTGATGTAGTCCCTTGTTTTCTGTGGGAAAGGGAATGATGAGCAAAAAATATGTATATGGAACTGAGTCAACCTTGCCTTGCTTAAGTGACCATGGTAAGCACACCTATGTATATTGCTGTAAAATCTGCACCTGTCTGATTAATATTTTACTAGCTCAGAATGGTTAGGTTCAGTAATTCTTTAGTTAGAGACAGGATATTTCTCTAGCTTAGAGGTTTTTAAATATTTTGTGCTGTACAACTGAGTGCTGTTTTTATGTTCCTTCTGCATTATTTACCTATGTATATTCTATATGTATCAGCACTGTTTTATATACTGTCTAAATAATGTTTTGTTTTATTTTAAGAGTCTATGGTTGGTGCTTATTTATATATGTATTATTATTATTTTTTTTAAGAAGGTATTTGTCGCTCTTCTTATGTGTATTAAGAAGACATTGAGGCTTGGGTGTTCGTTTAAGTAGTTTATTGTATACAAATACATCAGGATGGATGGCAGAAACGTTAAACTTAAATGAACTAACTGACTGACTACATAACTTGCATGCTCACACTCTGGCTGGTCACTCAAAATGGCACTCTTGCTTGCACGTGCTCACTACTTATATGCACTGCTGACTCACTGGAAAGCTTCTTAAAGGTATATCACACACTATGATCCACATCCTCTCTCTTTACTAAGCTGTCTCATATAAACAAATGGCATTTCAATAGGCATGCAATTTATACAGATATTAATAAAGAAAAACAGTGGCCAAGTCCAGGTTGCCGTGTATCTAGAACAAGGTTTCAAGATGTGACCTGATCTCGTGACATAACAGTTAGGACTGAGTTTAGCAACAGGGACAGTCACTGGGAAATGTTCTGCTTGAGGTGTCTCAGGGATTTTCTTAAAAACAGGGATTGCTGATGGACTGTCCTTTGGAACAGGAACACTGGACAAGTCACTCTGAGAACTAGAGTCTTTGTCTGTTCTACAAGCGCTTGTAGATGATATACTATTGTTATGGAGAGGGAGCGAAGCTACTTTAAAAAAAATTGTTGATTATTTGCAGTCAACCACTGAATTCTTAAAATTTGATATGTGCTGCTCTAGTAATGAGATTAATTATTTGGATGTGAAATTATTTAAAGATAATAATATGATTCAAACTATTATCTATAGGAAGAATGTGCAAATTACTCAATATGTACATAACTCAAGCATGCATCCTAATTGTGTATATAAAAGAGTAGTGAAAAGTCAATTTTTGAGAGCTAGTCAGCCGAACACTATGGAAGAAGGTTTTACATCTGAAATTGGAGGTACTATGTCTAAAGATTTTTTTATACAGAGGCTATAATAAGTCCATGTTAGATAGTGTAGCAGAAGATGTTAAAATGCAGACACATTTTGGCACAACCTTATTTAAGTAAGGATAGATTGGGGGTACATAATGCTAATAATCGGCAGAGAGATTATAATTTAGGTTATGTGATGAAATTTAATAGACATTCATCACATATTAAATGTATTATTGAGAGGAATTGAACTACTTTAAATTCAGACATTAATGTTAAGAGAACAGTGGGGGATAACCCATTTTTTGTATATAGAAAGGAAAAGAATATCAAACAATTATTATGTTACAAAGATTTGAAAACTGATATAAAAGAGATATGTGTTAGGCAAAAGTGTACTACTCTCTGTCATAAATGTGTATATTGTAAGTTTATTAATATACATTCAGATTTTATTCATCCAATATCCAATATGAGATTTGTTTTCAAAACTTTTGGTACATGTGATACTGAGAATGTTGTATATTTGACTAACTGCATAAAATGTTTGAGTTTTTATATAGACAAAACCGATTGTAAGTTTAAAGAAAGAATTTCATCACATTTATCAGAAATTTGCAGGAAAGTTGAAAGGAACGCCCTTAGTCAGCATATTCTAGAGCAAGGTGATGGTCATAGCTTTAGATTTAGGATACTTCAGAGAATTTTTAAGAATATGAGAGGTGGGGATATTATCAATGCAACTGAGAGAGCAGAATATAGGGGAATTTTTTTTTTAGGGCAGATGTACCACCAGGTCTGAATAAAGTCAATAGTATAAATCCCATTTTAAAATATAACCAGTTTTATGTATAAAATGCATATAATTTTAATCATGTTGTGCTTTAAAGTTTTAAATTTTTTTAATTGTTTAATTGTTTGATGTATTTATTTTTCTGATTTTTTGATTGGCTGGCAATATGTATATATATTGAGGAGATGCTTTGTAGTATTTTATGTATTTGATAAAGAGTTTTACTCGAAAGCTTGTACATTAAACTTTGACGGTTGAATCCTGATTTTTGTATGCTAACTAGAGTCTTTGTCATAGGCAAGATGATGTAACATTGGTTTGGACACTGGTAAAAAATACTTCTGATTTCATCTGAATTCCACTCGTTGTGATTCCACAATGTACGATCTCAGCTCTTGACACAAACTTTTCACAAATCTGATACAATCAAAACCTTTTGACATCTGCATCCTTACTATCTCCCCTTTTTGTAAAGAACAGAGCAGTTTGCTGGTTTTATCATAGTAAGACTTCACTGGCAGAATTTATTCCAAATGCCATTCTCAGAAATCTGTGGCTTCCAAATGGAGTACCAAATGTGGTTAACAATGAACATTTTTGGTCAAGAAAAAATTGCCAGAATGAACTCTTTGCATCTAAGACAGAATAAACTGTGGCATTTGGCATGAGGGCAGCAACCTCTTCGACTTTGCACATTGGATGACGAGGCCTTTTTAATGCTTTGTTCAGATCTCTTGGATCAATACATATTCTGATATCATCTCAGCTTTTCTTACAAGCTACTGACATGGAGGATACCCATTCAGTGGGTTCTCTTACTGGACAAATTACTCCTAGCTGCACCATTGTGTCTAGCTCAGCTTTGACTCTGCTCTGCATTGCTACTGGAATTTTCTGTGCTGATCTGATAATGGGCTGACCTCTGGGTCTAACTTCATGGAGTACACAAATGGCAGTTTGGCTAGTTTGTCTGTAAAAATATTGGCATACTCAGAAAAAATAGGGTGAAATTTGAGCTGTTGTCATTCAGGCTTAAATGGCAAACTTCTTTATTAAATGAAAGCAGTCCCATTTTCAAACTCTCTCTAAGGCCTAATAATGACTGCATGTGTTTCTTGACTATGAAAAATTGTATGTCATAACTGTTCCCAGCAGAATAACATGAAAGCACTACTCAGCCTTTGGTTTGAATCTCTTCACCACCATAAGCAACAAACTTCACACACTTTGTCAAATTAAGTTGTCCTGTAGCTTTTACTTTAGCAAATGTTTCTGCTGACATAACACTGCACTTTGAGCCAATATCTACTTTGAGCTCTATGGGACTCTCAATCCAAACAGTACAAAATATCTCATTCTTTGCCCACAAATCAATTGCACTGACTGTTTCACCAAGCACAGACACACCATCAACATAAAAAGTAGGGTTGCAGCTTTCTAAACTGATCAGCTTGCCTCTTGGAATTCCCTCTTTTAATAAAAAAATGTGCCTTATTTGATTTACAAAATATTTTGAAATAATTCCACTTATTGCAAGAATGATACTGCTGACTAAAAGCTAAGCACTTTTCTCTTTTGGGCTCATGATTTCCACCACAGCTATGACAGTTGGCAATAAAATTTGGTACTGCAGAGGTTTATAGTTGGTATTAAAAGTGGAGGTAACCACGGACTCTTTTGATTTTGCTGACTCACCCTAATGCTTCACTGAGCATGCCCTAGAATTTGCTGGAAAGACTCGAGGTTTCCTAGGGACTTTTACAGGACCTCCAGTAGCTGCCATGTGCTTGAGCCTGTTTCTTTTAACCATGTGCTGCATACTAGCAACATTTTCTTTGTCACCATGCCCTCTACTACTACTATTCTCATTTGTAAGTATAGTTATGTGCTTTTCTGTAAGCTTGTATATCTGACAAATCTCAATGGCCTTATTCAACGTTAAATCACTGTCTCAAAGCAAACTCTTTCTCATTGTGTCGTTATTAATACCACATAAAAGCCTGTCTTTTATCAACTCATCTCTGAAATCACCAAATCTGCATGTTTTTGCCTTGTTTCTCAAGTCAGTTATATATGCTGCAAAGGTTTCTGACCCCCTGTGTAAAATAAGTGCCTTTTCATTGTAATATTTGTTTGAGGGTTACACGTTTCTCTAAATTTACGTTTTAAGCACTCTGGGTCTTCTCTTGTTTCATCCAGTACCAATATATCCCCCTCCCCTGCAAACACAGTAGGTGCATACACAAATGAATGCTCTCTTTCAATGGTCTCTGAACCAGTTAAATTAAGCAGAATAAATGCCTTTGTACATGCACCTTTGTCAGAAAAGACAGACTATATGAAAATATTGTATTCCTGCTCAAACACTCTCCAATTTTCTGTAATATTGTTATCAAACACAAGCAGTGGTGGTCTGTGAAAACATTCTGCCATTCCCACAGATTATAGTAAAACACAATGCAAAATGGCCCCTGTAATTATGTATGAACATGCACACACACTAGGTACTGATAATAATAATAATGAAATGCACAATAAACTCTTTGAAATACTGTACTCTGCAAAATATGCTTTGAAACAACTATACTTTGTGAAATATTCTTTGAAATAACTTTACTTTGTGAAACAACTGCACTATAATACTGCACACACTTGAAAATACTTTGCACACTCCAGATATTTTGAATAGCTTTAGTTAATACAAAGAATCAGCACATAGCAAAAAAATATGGTTGTTTTTTTCCCTTTTTTGTACATTTTATGCAATTCAGATATTGATTCAAAAGTTTTTGTAATTATTTGGAATATTTTTATTGATACGTTGCAGTTTTGGACATTTTGTTTAATAATAAATTCATTTTGAGCATTTTGAGTGCTTTGTTTTTTATTTATAGCAAAAGAAATCATTTAAGCAACTTTTAGTACCCAGAATTCATTTCTGACATGTTTTGCGAGTCGTTTGAGCAGTAGGGGATGATCGACTCCTGCATATACCTCCAACTTTAACTGGTTGCCTCATCGCTGTGACTCTGGATCCCATTCTGACACCATGTCACTCTTCTTATGTGCATTAAGAAGATATCGAGGCTTGGATGTTCATTTAAGTAGTTTATTGTATACAAACACATCAAGATGGATGGCAGGAACATTAAACTTAAATGAACTATCTGACTGACTACATACTTGAATGCTCACACTCTGGCTGCTCACTCAAAATGGCACTCTTGCTTGCACATGCTCAGTACTTATATGCACTGCTAACTCATTGGAAAGCTTCTTAAAGGTATATCACACACTCTGATGTGCAGTATTATTTGGCACTGCTGGTTGGCAAGATGTGGTATCTGCATCTAATTATCCAGATCACTTGAGCATCTTACCAATGAGATATTTTCTAACTTGTATTTAATTAAATCAAAAGTGTACAGTAAATGTTTGGTCTCTTTCATAAAAATTCTAGAGTGATGGCAGTACTACTTTGCTAAGACAAAAGCTGTTGGGAATTGAAGAATTATGCTGGCCTCAGTTATGACATACGCCTGCGTGACTGTGTGTAAATAATTTATTTAGAAGGCAGGTACCACGGATAAGAGGCACTGCAAGATACTATGTCTTACAGAGAGAGAGAGATTAATGTGGTGATAAATGGGCCTGCAGGGCTAGCCAAAGACTCGGCACTGTAAGTGGTCAGTGGGTAATGTAAGTCTGGGTGTGAATGTCAGAAAAACATACCAAGTGCAGCATTACACATTCTCTTCATGCTTTTGGGTCCAGGTTGTAGTTGAACTGATTAATGAATCAGATTTGTATGCACTTTTAATTTTTTCCTGTAGTTTAACATGTTTGGTACCAAAAGTATGACTCCTTTTGGTAGCAATCAGACGTATTTGGGGCAGTGGAGTGAATCCTGTGACCATGCTTTCTGTTTCTCACATATGCAGGTGGAACACTGGTTGGTAGTGGTGGGATTCAAACCCCAACAGTGCCAGCCTAATCTTCAGTTTTGTCAGCAAGCGTGCCATGTGTGACATTTTGGTAGTAATTGTTGGATATTGGAATTCATCTTATTCAACTTGAAGAAGTTTTGGTATCAAAGATGTATATGCACTTTCCCAGCCATAAGGTGAAACATACAGAAGTTACATTTTGCACAAGTGTTTTGTTATCTTTTTAGTCGTGTTAGTGTAGGAACAGGCACAACTGAATTCTTATGACCACTGTGCTAAACTGTCAATCTCACAGTTGACTAAGACATGAAGATCAAAATGAATCCAGCAAGTCAATATCTCCAGGAAACAGGTGGTGCTAGCTTTGTGTGCAGCTGGTAAACAATCTGGAGGCAGCTGTGCTTTTTTTTTTTTTTTTTTTTTGTAAGTGGCAAACAAAGGACAGTCTGTTCCATCACCAGGAGGACCTCAAAGTCCAACTAGAATTACAGAGGCTGATGCCTGGGATGAAATATCTGGAACTCGAAACAGTTGGGTGAATGCAAGCACTGTAAGTGCAAAGACAGCAGACAAATAACTGAGGAGAAAGAGAGAGAATCAAGACCAGCAGGAGAGAAGTGATCATCCTTCATCAGAGACATGTGGGTCATGGGGAGGGGAGGAGCAAAGTCTCAGGTGCCCAGGTCAGTACAAAACTGTTTCCTCAGTAAAAGGAGGGAAATTATTTTGTTATTTTTCTACATGCATTTGAAAAGGTTTGTAATCAACCTCAAATTGACCAAGGGTAATGGGAGAGGTTTTTAACTCCCATTCTCATGGGTAAAGCAGTGAATGTAGTTTCTAAACTTAGTAATGCTGATTGATTAAATAAGGCCAAATTAAAGAATGCTTGCTTGCATGTTTTAAACTGACTCCTAAAATGTATAAAATGTTCTGAATCTATTGAAGAAATTAATTATTTTCATAGATAGGAGAGTGTGTCTGAAATGCTTGCAGATTTTTTGGTGAGGGAACAAGCCCTCAGTACTCTGTCTGAGGACATGAAGATTTGGTTGGCAGATCTGGGATCTATAATCTGGTAAGAAGATGGGGAGAAAAGGGACCTCTATCTAGCTAGGCAGTTGTCACTGCATAGAAGGGGTACCCAGTACTGTGCCTGGGTATAAGAGAACCCATGGAGGCAATCTAAGTCATCACAGCAGGCTACTCATGCAAAAGGGGAAGGCATAGATTCTGATACATGCTGTGGTTTGGGGATTAAATGCTTCAAATGTGATCAAAAGGGGCATGAATGGTTTCACTGTACAGCAAGGCAGGGTGGTGAACAAAGGTCTCAGAAAGCAGAAAGCAGAGCAAACACAAAAGTGGTGGGCTGTCTTGAGACAACAGCTGTACCAAACAACCACAAAAATGTGCATCCTAAATTGATGGACAGGAAAGATGCCATTCCCAAGAGGGATACAGCCCTTATGGGGTAATTGTGGTGCTGTAGTAGATAAAAAAATAAGCTTGTAGTGATCCAAAAAGGAGAAATATTTGCCTGGGCAGTCCCTTACAATTAGGGCCTTGGGAGGGAAACTTTCTCAGGTACCTTTGGCCAGTGTGTACTTGGATTGAGAAGAAGACAAGGGAGTAAGCAGGTGGTCTTGTTTGGGGATGTCTCTACTGATGTCCTAATAGGGAACAGCTTTGACAATTAAGTACCTTGTGCACATGCCATTACATGCACCCAGACATGGAGGTAAATTACAGAGAAGGTAGTAGGGCAAACCCAGATGGACTCCACACCTTCATCCAGGGCTGACAATATGGCTACCTCAGAGGAGGAGATGGTCAGTAGCAGTGAACCAGGGACTGAGCCACAGTAGTTGAAAGGTACTGGGATTTTCTTGGAAAGGGTTACTTCAAGTGGATAGGTAGGTGGTAGTAGTCAGCTAGAGACCGAGACACCACTGGTAGGCAGTACCACTCTTCTTTTGGAAGGGGAGCTTAAGAGGTCACCAAGAAGGAGCTGAGACAGAACAATCTCTCAGACCCTATTTTACTGGACTTGATGAAGGTAGCGAAGGACGGTCCTGAAGTCCTGATACTTGAAGGCAGGGGAGGTCATATGCTGGAACAAGGGGTTGCTGTACAAGGAGTGGATCCACTGAAGTAGGACTAGAAGAAGTACTAAAGTAATTAGTAGTAACCATAGCCTACTGACCGGCACTGCTGGCCATAGCCCATAATATTCCTTTTGCAGGCTGTATGGACATAAAGAATACAGAAATAAGGCTTACTGGAAATTTCTATTGTCCCAGTATTGCAAAGAATGTAAGAGGGTCCTGTATGACCTATAAGCAGTGCTTAAAGGTTGGCAAGGCTGCAGACAAAGTCAAGGCAACTTTGATGCCTTTAACTCCTATTTAGGAAGTGCTTCCTAGGTAGCAATCAATATTGTTTGATCTCTTAGTACCCAAGCTCCTTGAGTAAGAAATATATCCTGGTGGTGCTGGATTATTAAACTAGATACCATAAGGCAGTGGCTCTATTTTCTATTGAAGCAGAGAAGGTGGTAAATGATTTGTTAAATATTTTCAGCAGGGCAGGTAGAGAAATACTGTCATGTAGGTGTGCTAGTATTATGTTGATCTGCTGCCTTCTCTGTGGAAGTTCAGTAGGTAAAGCATTTAAAGACCACTTCCTACATCCACAGACCAATGGTATGGTGAAGATGTTGAACTTTACTCTGAAGACCATGCTGAGTGCATTTGTAGATGAGTTTAAGAGGGAATGGGAGGAGTACCTGCCCCATCACCTTTTTGCAAAGAAGGATATGCCACAAGAATCCACAGATTTGTCAACCTTTGAACTGCCATATGGTCACTAGGTGAGGGGAGCCCTAGGTTTAATTTGTGCTGAATGAAAGAATTAATGTGATTCCCACATGGGGACTGTGGATGATATTTCTAAACATCAGAACTAGGCTTAGGGAGCTCATGGGGATGGCCTAGGAGCCCCTGACAATGTTATAATAGCAGCAAAAAGCCTGATACGACAGGATAGACAAAAAGTATTCTGTTGGGCAGCAGACAATGGTATTTCTTCCTGTTAGACACAGCAAGATGAAGGCAGCCTGGGAGATATAACAGGTGAATGATGTTAACTATGTGGTAAGGTACTAGGCATGAAGCAGGGGCACAAACTCTGCCATGTTAACATGATAACTCACTATCATAATACAGAGGCCCCCATACTTAGTATCTGTAGTGGGTTGCAGGAGGAACCAGAAGGGATCTGGTGGTAGATCTTCTTGGTGATGCTCAGTGTGATCCACCTGCCAATGTAGTAGCCCTGTCCCAGCAGCTAACTCCTTTCCAGGATCAGGAAATCCTAACAGTATTACAGAAATGTGGGGATACTTTTACTGGTGAACTATGGTGTACCCACTTGGTGGAGTACCACATAGACACACAACCACAGTGGACCTTAAGATAAGTCCCTTACATGATGCCTGAAAGAACCATAGAAGAGGAAGTGCAGGCTGTGTTAGAACATGGGGTGATGGAGGAGTCCAACTGTGGTATCAGTGATACAGTGAAATGCAGCACCATGTTCTATGTAGACAACAGACACCTGAGCAATCATGCAGAGACAGGTGCTTACTCTGTAACCAGGACTGATGGGTAGGGATAAGTATTTCTCCACTAATGACTTTATTAAGTATTACTGGTAGACACCTTTGACACCTGCAACCTGGGAGATGTCAGCATTTGTGACCCCATTTGAGTTATATGAGTTTACAAGAATACTCTTTGGAATGAAGAATGTCCCAACAAGTTTTCAGAGGCTGGTAGAGCACATTCTATTACAAGTGCTAAAACTGAATAGTACAAAGAAATAATCCCCATGGTGAGTCTTGCAACACCTCTCATTTCAAAAAGAATAACAAGCATATTTAGTTTAAAAAAATTCTTATATAGGAAAGACTGAATGCACCCTTCAAAAGCATATTACAGAACATTTGTATGACATTAGAAGGGTTTGTTTAAAAATACCTCACACATTCAATTGTCTGTGTTGGATTTAAGGAATTTTTATTCATAGTCTTAGAAAAGGTTGATGACACCCTAGGGGTGGCCATTAAGATGAGAAGCTTAAGTATGCTGAGTTATTCTGCAGTTAAAAACTGATGCTATTGCCAAACCAAGAATAAATGAAAATGCTTCATTTGCTAATTTATTTAAACTGTGTGCAGCTAAGCTGTAATTTAAATTTGTTTAAATTTCTGTACAAATGTTTGTTTTATGCAGCTCTGGTATAACTGTCTTTTCTTAAGTCATGTGACTGTTTGCTATTAAAGCGCACCTACCCTCTGAATGTGTAGTTCTGGTCTTCCTTGATAGGTGTGAAAGCACTTAATCTGAGTTTTGTTAATAAAGTTCTATGGTTTTGCACATGTAGAATTGTGTTACATTGTGTTTTTGAAGTCTTCCTTTGTGGTTTGCTGCTTTTTTACCTTTTTCTGGATTCTGATATCTTTAAAGTTGAGATAAATGTATACCCAGGGTCTGAAGGATTAAACAGTATGCATGGATTCTGTAAATTCTGGGATGAAGAAGTTAGTGGAAGGATTTTGTAAGCCCGAACACATCTTTCAGAAATTGTATCTGGTGATTCCAGGGCAAGGCCTAAATTCACATTAAATTCCCCTCATATAACAAAGAGGGCATTCCTTGTATTAAATTTTGCCAACAATAGGAACATTTTGAAAAGAAACGTAGGTGAATCATTATTTGTCTCATGCACTATGGCTTCCCATAAACTCCCCAGGCATGTTTGTGTCACTGTCCCAGCCTACCTATCATTTCAATCCTTCATTCTACCCACCAGAAGCCATTTCAGTTGTTGATTAATAAAAATGGTAACTCCCCTTTTTGGTGAATAAGGCAGACGCATAACAGTGTCAGCTTTTGTAGAAATGTTACCTATGACATACTCCAGTGAAGATAAAACAGCATAATATTAAGACGTATTATATCTGGATGGGTTAAGTGAATCTTGTTGAGGTGATTGAACAGTATCTCTTTCAGAATGTTAATTTCTGCATAAAAATTGTATCATACTGAAACTTCTTTAAAAAGTTCTGTGTGCCATTGCACTTAACCCACTACTAAGCTATGAAATTCTGAAACACTCACAAAGAAGTGTTAACACCTGGAGCAGCATATTATGAAAAAGGTATATCTCATATTAGTAGACAGTGAAGGTTGCATCAAGACTGGGGACAGCTCAGTGGGAACAATAAACTGCCCACAGGAGGGTGGACATGAGAAACCCACACCCCAGATACTTTAATATATAAAATAAGACATTACCATTCAAGCAGGATGTGCCCCCAGCTATATTCCAGTAAACACCTAGCACATTACACTAGACACATTCCAGGTGACCTAGGTGTAGAAGAATCAATGTGCCAAGACAACACAAGCAGAAATAAGTCATACAAAATATTGTTTTACCTATACATTGTCTTTATGTTATCTCACTGAGCATGTCAGGATGCCCCTTTTTGTATTATTCAAAAAGAAGTTATGCTAGGTTTCTGTTGCCTGAGAAGCTGTCTGATTCTGTTGGTATTATGTCCTCTTCTGAGCTCATACCTTCGGATATTTTTGTTCAATAAATCCTATTTGGTGTTGGTAAGGATGCTGAACAGCCTCCATGATATATGCTACAAGGAAGCATCTCCAGGCTTCTGGTATCAATTACCAGCATAGCTCTCAAACTCTTAGTGCAATAAATCTGGACAGAGCATAAAAGAATGGAGGGACAAAGGCCCCAAAATAGGGACAGATTTTAAATATTGCTCCTATAAACTTACAAGGTTGCTAGAATAATGGGATTTGTGTTAGCATGCATTTTCTGAAGGATAGGATGTCTGTAACTGAAATATATGCCAATATTAGGTGATGTCAGTCCTCAGTGATTTTCCAGAAAAACATACATTTTATGAGGAACAGACCAAAAATATGAGGCAAAAATCTGGACATTCTGAGAAAATCTGGACAGTTGAACGGTATGATCACCAGGGTGTCCACACTGTTAGGGCTATTAGGAGATGGACTGTTTTGTTTAGGTGATAACACAGCAAATTTTCCTGGCCACATGGGAAGTTTAGATCTGTGATTCATGGCTGGTTTATCTTGGGGAAGGCTTGTATTGCTCCTGCTTTGACTGCTTCACTGCATATTGTTTGCTACTATTTCTACTATATCTTCATGTCTTTTCTTTATTTCTACCATTGCTGTCTTTAACTGCTCCATATAACTGCCTTCCCTTTTTTATTGCCATGTGCAAAGCATGCAAGTCTTTTTTTATGTCTCCTTACCTTAATAGTATGGCTCAACATGTTTTTTTCTTACATATGTTGTTATTTTAGAAACATATATGCATTTCATTCATCAGCTCACTACGCATCATTCCTGGTTTACTATCACAACATAGAACTGCATATAATCAAATATTTAGTACTTGAATGCATATTCTGAAAATGTTGAAATGTTGTACTTTAATATTTTGAATTACTTTTAATGAACAAAAAGACTCATCCATTTAGGAGAACTCAACATTTTGGAGATCAAAGTACAGTCAGGATTGGGAAATTGACCTTTTTCCTCACTGTAGTGCAATCTCAGAGTTGGTGTATATAACTTGCAGGGGGGTGTGGAGCACAGAGATATTACCCCCCTGCAAAAGCGTAAAAAAAAAAAAAAATGTAGATGTCTGTGTTTGTTTTTGTTTTTTTTTTTTTTTATGTTTGAGTTTCCAGACACTCGAACATCTTCATTGACTTAATCTATTAAGCTGTACTGCTAGTATTACAGAAGGAAGATCAGTTGCAAAAATGTTAAAAACCGTAGATTTTTTTTTTCTATGTTTGAGTGTCTGGAAGGTCAAAAATCTGACATAGACACTTGCAGACTCAATGGTTTTGGGCTGTGTCATGATTCCACAATTGAATGGAATTATCAAAAAAAAAGAGAATGTTGACATGTTTACAGTTCAGAACTTGAACATGAGGACACGTATGTTTTGGAAGGTTGAACTGCATATGGTTGAGACCATGTGATTGACTTTCTGAAACGATGAAGTGTTTGTACTTAGACTATGGTACAGTGGGGATCAAGGAATTTATTGTTTTCATATCTGTAGTGCAATCTTGGAGTTGGTATATAAAATTTGCTGGGGGTGTTGGGGGGGCTGCGAAGGTGCTTATCCTACCTGCAAATAGCACAGTTGTTGGGTGTTTTTTTGCATTTCTACATTGTGGAATTTCGATCATATAGTCAAAACCACATGTAGCTTGACATTCTGTAATGTCGATGTTATGATATATATATATATATGTGTGTGTGTGTATGTATGTGTATATATATATATATATATATATATATATATATATATGTGTGTGTGTGTGTGTGTGTGTGTGTGTGTATGTATATATATATATAAGCTTTCTTTTTCTCTCTCTACAAATGTAGTAGCGTGTGTGTGTATATATATATATATATATATATATATATATATATATATATATATATATATATATATATGCATATCTGTGTGTGTGTGTGTGTGTGTGTGTACATACATATATATATATATATATATATATATATATATATATATATATAGTTTCATAGGTAGGTACTAGGCTATCTGCCCGAGGGCATTTATAAGCCTAGCCAGAGTGTGTCAGCTTTTGCCGCCCCATTGATTAATTAACTGATCCTCTGTCAAGCAGAGCCAATGAAGTGATCCCAGGGGTGTATTTTCTGTTACCCATCCACTCGTCGAGGTTTCTCTTGAAGAGTGTTTGTGAGGAGCTCTGCCTGATGTAATTTGGAATTTTGTTCCAAAGCATGGGGAGTCTCTGTGACATGAATCTATCCCTCCAGCATGTTCTATTTATTGTTGTGGCGAGGTTTAGCGCTCTCTAGGGCACGTGGCTCGCAGTGACTTGGATTTCTTTAGGTGGAGCATGTCCATTAATTCTGAGTTGGACGTGGCTTTGTAAGTCAGGCAAAGATCACCTCTGAGTAAGCAATATGCCACTGAGTACAGCTGGAGTTTTTTTTCAGTCGGGCTGTATAGAACATATGTTTGAGACCAGTAATCCTCTTGGTGAGGTACTTTTGTGGTCTTTCCAGCTGTTGGAAGTGTCGTGTGAGGTACATCCCAAATGGGGCATTGTACTCTACGATGGGTCTGATGAGTGATGAGTAGAGGGGCACTATAACCTCTTTATTTCTAGATGTGAACCCTTTAGTAATTAGATGGGCTACATAGAAGGATTTCCTAACTACTTTGGCAATACGATTGTCAAAGGAGAGATTACTATCTACCTGGGTCCCCAGATCTCTTATTACCTCTTCTGTATTAAGGGGGCTGCCACCTATGTGATAATTTGTGGGTGTTTTGTTTTTCCCAAATGGGATGACTATGCATTTTTTGGCATTTAGCTTGAGGCCATGACTTTGACATCAGGTGTCCGTCTCAGTAAGGCCCTTTTGGAGGATGTCCGTGTCAGCTGGAGAGTCAATTATGGCTTCCAATTTACAGCCATTGGCGAAATTGGTTAGCCATAGTCCTCCTGTGTTTGCCAGTACTTCTGAGAAGTATATGCCCAACAGTAGGGGTCCTAGGACCGAGCCTTGCAGGACACCACTTGTGACTGGTTTAGAGATGGACCTGGAGCCTGCTATTCTTACCGTGTGAGTTCTGTCTGTAAGCCAGTTGGCAACCCATCTCATGACGTAGGGGTTTATGTTCAGGCTGGTGAGTTTTTCTGTAATACCTGAGTGGGGAATGGTGTCGAAAGCCTTGGCGAGGTCAAGGTAGACTGTGTGAACCACCTTTCCCTCATCTATGGCCTTGATGACTGTCTCGAAGAAGTCAACCAGGTTTAGTAAGCATGATCTGTCCTTAACAAAGCCGAACTGGGTCGGGTCAAGTGTTTGGAGGTTCCCAATGTCATTGTTAATGAGTTCTATAATGTTGTGCTCCATAGCCTTGAAGACCAGGCTAGTCAGGCTTATGGGGCAATAGTCACCAGGGTCAGTTGTGGCCCCTCCTTTGTGGAGAGGAATAACCATTGCTGTGCACCATTCTATGGGCACGTAGCCTGTGTAGAGGCTGAAGTTGAACAGCGTGTTTATGTGGGGGGGGTTAGTTCGTTCTGTAGTTCATGCAAGAAGCAGCCTGAGATACCATCTGGTCCCACTGATGCTGTGTTTTTGGCTTTTGAAAGGGCTGTTTTCACCTGTGCATCTGTGATTTTTGGGGCACTACACTTTTCTGGTATTGTTGTGGGCCCTTTTGGAGGTGAGAGGGGGGTGAAGTTTGCACTGAATCTATCTGCCAGGATGTTGGCAATATCAGTAGGTTCAGTATATTTTGTGCTATTTTGCACTAGTTCAGTGCATATCTGCAAGTTGCCACTTAGATTCTTAACATAGCTAAAGAAGGCTCTGTGGTTATCTTTAGAATCCTTGACTATTTTTCTTTCAAAGTTAGCTTGGATGATTTCATGAGGGACCTCAGTTTCTTACTGATACTGATCAGGGATGTATTTCCTTCTTGGTATATGCTTTTTTTCTGAACTAGTTTCCTCCTTCTATTGTATAGCCTGTTTATTGCAGGGGTCCACCAAACTGGTTTCCTTCTCTTAGAGGAGTGAGTCTTGGTTTTGCTAGGGATGGCATGATCCATGCATCCTTGTAGGTGCTCATAGAGTGCATTTGTAAACGTTTCTGCATCTTGGGCAGCATTATCCTTCAGCATGGGGGCTGTGAAACTTACCACCTCTGTCTTAAGTAAGGTGAAGTTTGCTTTAGAAAATTTTTTTACTGTGGTTTCCTTAGTTGGAGGTGGTGGTGGGGTGTGGACATCCAGAGTGATTAGTTTATGGTCTGATCTAACAAGTGACAGGTTGACCTCCGGTGTGGAACACCTGTTGCCCATGTTGGTGATGACCAGGTCCAATATGTTTTCACCTCTGGTAGGGAAGTTTACCAGCTGATCCAAGGCATTTGAGTTGATGAATTCCAGGAAGCGCTGGGCCTGGGAATTTGTACTCGAGCAGTTTTCCCATTGAATGGTAGGGTAATTGAAATCGCCCAATATCAGGGTGTTTGGTAGGACCTTCATGTTTTCCAGTATCTCCAGAAAGGTGGAGTGGTGGTCCTGGGTCATGGAGGGTGATCTGTAGCAGGCCACAATTTGCATTGCAGATTTTCCCGATGTTAGTTGCACATGGATGATCTCAGAGGTATCATGCTGCACCACTAACCTGGAGGTGTAGGTATCCTTGATGAATATGGATACACCCCCTCCTTTTGTGTTTCGGTCCATGTTCTGTGGCCGAAACATGTGGTATGAGTTGTAGCCCGGTACTGCTGGAGTGCTCTCTGGAGCTTTGAACCAGGTTTCAGTTACTGCACAAATTTATTTATTTATTTATTTCCAGTTTGGTTATCGGGGAAGTCCACTGGGTCAACATGACCCGTTTTCAGTGGAGGCCCGGGGAGAAAAGCTCCAAGAAAGCATTGTACAAGTTCAATTACAATAAAATGCAGGAGTATACAAGTTAACATTGTATTGAGAAACACAAATAAGAATTTACAACAAGCATAGTTGGCAGAATCTGTTAAGAGAGAAGTTAAGGGTGAGTCTTCGTTCTATACTGGGGAGTGCTTGGAGCGCGTGCATTTTGAGATTTAAACTCCTGGCATTGAGTAGCATAACCCTCAGTTTTTTGTTAATTGTGCTGTTTACGGAGGTGGTTTTGACTTTTGAGCCTTGCCTAAAAAAGGCACTATGGGACAGCAAGAGCATTGGCCAGTATTCGAAAGACTAGGGGTGACAGGTGCAAGCCATCTCTTGCGAAGCAACGCGGCTTGTCGAGCATGTTGTCCCAGGCTGACAGACAATGGATCCCCTTTGAATGACACCAGAAGCTTAGCCAATTGTTGAAATTGATAATGTTTTTCTTTATACTGAGGTATCATTCTTGGTGAGGGCAGGATGTTACTCAGGGTCAGGGTCATACCAGCCTGGGCTACATGATCAGAGAGCTCTTCCATGTCTCTTTTCATGTAGTCCAGGGAGGTACGTTTCAGGTCATTCACACCAACATGAACAATGACAGAGTCATATTTGTACTTGATGTCCTTCAAGGATGCATCTGCAGTCATAACATATGGGTTGTCCTGCCTCAGGCAGCCCTTCGGTCAGCCGGATTCCAAAGTCTGGGTCTGGCCTCAGCTGATGTCGCACTTTCCCCGACGTCAGAACTTCTGGGGTATAAAGGCATCAGCCGACGCCATTTTCCCCAGTCTTTCTTGCCGCGTGGTGCCCGAAGCAGAAGCTGTTTGCAAGTGCCGGTCGGTCAGATCCAGAGATTTCAGCTACCGAAGACTTCGAAAAAAGCTAAGTACCCCGTTGGGGACTCTTTCTTGCCTCAGCCGATGTCAGACAAAGTAAATAATTGTTTAACTTGTGGGAAACAAATACCTCATAAGGATTTCCATTCTTACTGCCTTCCTTGCTTAGGCCCAGACCACGACGTATCAGCTTGTTTAGCCTGTGCCTCCTTCAACCAATGGACTCTTAGAAGTCGGTCGGAGTTTGCAGAAGAATTTTTTGGAACCGCTTTTGCATATAAAATGCTGTCGGAGACTCCGACTATGCTTATGGCCAAAAAACGCAGGGAAAAGGACCGACACTCATGGCCCGCGGTTTCGGCTGAAACCATGGTTAGGCCTACCGTGAGTGTCTCAGTTTCGGCTGAAACCGAGTCCTCGGTTCTTACCACGACCGAAACCTTACCTCCGACAACCGAGGCCAGAGAGGCCCCGGCTGAGTCGGCTTCAGAAATCCCTACCGAAGCTAGCGCTCAAGACTTGTCCAACACCATTCCATTGGACATTTCTACACCTGCACGTGGGGCAGCTAGGCCCCCAGCTTCTATGTTTATTAAGGCCTTCTCCAGGGCTAAAGCTGCTAAACTTTCAAAAGCTTTACCTGCCAAATCCACTTCACAGAGGCCTTCCTCAAGTTCTCAGATTCTCAGTCTTGCTGAGGACCTTATATCCTTAATTAGGGGTTCCCAACCTCCTCCTGACAAAAGGCCTAGGACTGAACCCTCTGAACCTCTCTCCTCTGATTACTCCTCGGATGGATCTGATTTGTCAGACCATCAGGAAGGGGCCTATTCGCCTTATGAGGACTCTGATGCAGAAGACTCTATTCCTTCGGCCTCCCCTCCTGAAGAATTTTCCTTTGGGGAGACTTTGCACTCAATGAGGGAACACTTTCAATGGCAGGGTCAGGATTTCTCTGATTCTAGAAAAAGGTTAAGGACATTTTTACATCTGCCCCAGCATAGGCCCTTAGCCATACCACCAGTGCTAACTGTAATTGATGATGTGTATAATGATGTCAGTTCTGCACCTGATTCTCTTCCCCCGGCTCCTGCCAAACCTGATAGATATTACAGGGTCCCGGATTCTCACTTTCACCTGTATAAAGCCCATGCTGCAGACCCAGAAACTATTTCTCAGGGCCCAAAAGGTGTTGCAGCTGCCACTGCCAAAAATCCCCTACCCTCTGAAAGAGAGTCTAGAGCATTAGAGAGATGGGGTAAAAAGGTTTATACATCTGCTACTCTTTCTGCCAGGGCATTAAACTGTCAATTCCATATGATACAGTACCAAGAATATTTGTTAGATCAGCTGAATAAAAAGCTTTCTTCTCCTGAACCTTTAGACCGTAAATCCCTTCAGGATTTGGTACACAACTCTCAGCAGGAGAGTAATCATTTCTTAAAATGTGGCTATGATGCACTGGAGGCTTCATTTAGATCAGCTATGACTGGAGCAGTAATTCGTAGGCATGCCTGGCTAAAAGAGCAATCCTTGCCAGACCATGTCAAGGCTAAACTCCTAGATGCTCCAATGGAGAAACAAAGTTTATTTGGCTCCCCTGCACAGGAGATTCTAAAGAAAGTGGAAGAAAAAGCAAAATCTGTGCAAGCAGTAAAGGAATTTCTGCAGGTCCAACCTCCGAGGTTCAGCAGAAACTGGCCTTCAAAGAATTGGTCCTTTCCAGACACCTCCAAAGCACAGAGGGGCAGGAATAGACGCTCTAGAGGCAGAGGTCAATCAAAGGGTGCCTACAGGGGCCGTCAGTGGCAGCCTGCCAACCAGAGGAGTAGTGCCACAGCTGCAACTACAACCACTACCACAGGACAGACACAATTATTCTCAAAAAACTGGCATTGCATTACAAAGGACACATGGACATTGTAAACAATAGACAAAGGATACAGGTTTCACTTCCACACTTTACCAAAAAGGAGCGGAATGCCAAACCTTCCACCAAACCAGAAGCCGGAGGCTTTAAGACAAATCAACAATTTACTTCAGATGAAAGCGATAGAAAGGATACCATCTATGGAACAAGGCCAAGGATTTTACTCCAGACTATTCCTTGTACCAAGAAAAGAAAACCAATGGAGGCCTATTCTCGACTTGTCCGCACTGAACACATATCTCATTGTGCCAAAATTCAAAATGCTGACCCTACAGCAACTTCTTCCCATGTTGGGCAAGGAGTCTTGGCTGGTGACTCTAGATCTCAAGGAGGCATACCTGCACATCCCTATCCGACCAGATTGCAGAAGACACCTCAGATTTCTTGCAGGATCAGAGCATTATCAATTCTCAGCATTACCCTTTGGCTTATCTACTGCGCCAAGAGTATTCACGAAATGCCTGGCATCAGTAATTGCACATTGCAGACTTCAGGGAATTCAAATCTACCCATACCTGGAAGACTGCCTAATACAAGTGGACAACAAGACAAAATTGATGAAGGATTTGGCCTATGTCATACACCTGTTACAGGCCTTGGGATACACAGTCAACGTCCAAAAGTCAAGACTAGTGCCATCCCAAAGGATAACCTTTTTGGGTGCGGATCTGGACACAATAACTCAGATGGCTTTTCTCACAGAAGAAAAACAAAAACAACTTCCAGATTACTTCATGACTTTGACAAGACAAGCTCAGCTTACTGCAAGGAAAGTCCTGCAGGCCCTGGGTTACATGGCATCCTGCATAATCTTGATCCCGCATGCCAGGCTGCATATGAGGAAATTACAATAGTACCTAAGGAATGTATGGTCTCAACACAGGCACAGTCTAGAAACCATGATACCGATCATTCCATGCCTTCAAAAGGAATTCCTGTGGTGGGCTCAGGCCTGCCAGTCCAACAGAGGGTTGCCTTTCAACAAACCAACACCAAGGCAGACCATCACCACGGACGCCTCAGACCTAGGATGGGGAGCACACATGGAAGACAAATGTATCCAAGGCCTATGGTCTCAAGGCCAGCTAAACTTGCACATAAACCAAAAGGAGATGCTGGCAGTGAAGCATGCAATCGAGGCATTCAAACCCTTCCTCCAGCAAGGACATCTGCTGATAAGGACAGACAACACCATGGTCATGTGGTACATAAACAAACAGGGAGGCACGCATTCCTACCCTCTATGCCGGATGGCAATGGATCTGTGGAACCTAGGCCTGAATCTCAATATCCAGCTGCAGGCCACATTCGTACCAGGAAAAGAAAATTCACTAGCAGACAGCTTAAGCAGAACTACCACGGATGCTCACGAATGGATGCTGCTTCCAGACATCTTCAAATTCATAACAAAGAAATGGGGAATGCCAGAGATAGATCTGTTCGCCTCCCCACTCAACCACCAACTGAAGAAATTCTGCTCAAGGACATACCACCCACAAGCCTGGAGGGTGGACTCTCTCTTTCAGCTGGAATGCCCTAACAGTGTATGCATTCCCACCTCTCCCATTGATGTACAAGGTTCTACTGAAGATCAGGGAGGAACAGCCAAAGGTGATACTAATAGCTCCGGACTGGCCAAGACAGCACTGGTATCCGCTACTGAGAAGCATGTCTCAGTCGAACTCATGGCCTCTACCCCTATGGCCTCTTCTTCTAACGCAGAACAATTTCAAGACCCTGCATCCAAACTTGAAAACACTGCAACTAACTGCCTGGAAAATTCCTTAAAACCAAACCAAACTGTCTTATCTCAGAGGGTCAAGGACATTATCCTGGAGGCTCGCAGACCCTCCACAAGGAAGACATACTCAGCTAAATGGAAGAGATTCCTCATTTGGAGCACATCAAAGGGCACAGATGTCACAGTGGCAAACCTAGCACACATCCTAGAATACTTAGCAGAATTGTTTCACAATGGCCTGTCCTACTCTTCCATTAAGATTCATGCTTCAGCAATTTCAGCAGAATACAATATGGATCCTCTTATCTTCTCTCACCCTCTTCTCAGACAATTTTTGAGAGGGATCAAAAATGTTAAACCTCCAAGGAGACCCCCTCTGCCTGCATGGGATCTCAATTTTGTGCTGGAAAAATTAACACTACCTCTTTTTGAACCAGCAGCATCAGCAGACTTACAGTTTTTATCCTGGAAAACTGCTTTCCTTCTGGCAATCACTTCAGCAAGAAGAGTATCCGAGTTACAGGCATTAATGGCAGTGCAGCCTTTCCTTATTTTTCACCAGGATAGAGTGTCTCTGAGAACCAATCCTACTTTCATGCCAAAGGTGGTATCCAGGGTATCCTTGAACCAAGCTATTCATTTGCCTACGTTCTTCCCTAACCCACAGAACAAAGGAGAAAAACTTTTGAACACCTTGGATGTACACAGACAACTACGCTACTATCTGGACAGAACTAAAACCAGCAGAAAAACTGACCAACTTTTTGTAGCATATGCAACTGGGGTGCAAGGAAAAGCAATTTCCAAACAGACAATTTCAAAATGGATAGGAAATTGCATTCGCTTTTGCTACTCTTTTCATGGAAAGACAGCTCCTGAAAATATCAGGCCTCATTCCACAAGGGCCACAGCCACCACTACAGCTTTCCTACGAGGGGTGGCTACCAAGGACATTTTAGAAGCTGCTACTTGGAGCTCCGTGCATACATTTGCCAAGCATTACAATCTACCTTTATACTCCAGATCCCGAGCAGGCTTTGCAACTGCAGTTTTACAGGGGATCTTAACTACACCATCCTTATCTTAGTACCTCCTCCCCCAGTTTGGCTATGGTATTCTACCCATATGTTATGACTGCAGATGCATCCTTGAAGGACATAGTACAGTTTTATACCTACCATAAATGTAGATGTCCGATAGGTATGCATCTGCAGTCAGGATTACCCACCCTCCTTCCCCTCTGTGGTATTCCTAGGGTGCTTACCCCTCTTTCAGCTAGCTGGGGGAATCTATTATGGTGTATTTGTTTGTTTGTATATATGTATATATATATATATATATATTTTGCTACTGTTTGGAACATTCTACATTTAGCCGAATTTAGCCTTCCTAGAGGGCACCTGGCATCTGGGGCAAGAAACACTGAGGAAAATGGCGTCGACTGATGCCTTTATACCCCAGAAGTTCTGACGTCGGGGAAAGTGCGACATCAGCCGAGGCCAGACCCAGACTTTGGAATCCGGCCGACCGAAGGGCTGCCTGAGGCAGGACAACCCATATGTTATGACTGCAGATGCATACCTATCGGACATCTACATTTATGGTAGGTACAAAACTGTACTTTCTGGAGTGACCTGAGTGCTTGTGTTATGTGGCGGATTCTGGCTCCTGACAGGCAGCTAACAGTAACCTTCTACTTGTCCAGCCTAGTGAGTGGGACGTCAGTGTGCCTGACTATAGAGTCACCTATTACTAGTGTGTTAGGTATGTTATTTTGCCTTAAGGGCTGTGATTGTGCGACACACTGATTTTGTGTTTTATGTGTTGTCTGGTTTGTGACGGGAAGTGCAGGTTGTTTGGGTGTCTGCTTTGGAGTTGTCTGATGCTTTTGCAGGTTTTTATTTAGAGCCTCCGAGTATGATTTTGTGTATTTATGTGTATTTTTTGCCAGTGCTGTTTTAGTAGGTCTGTGTGTGGCTGGAGTTGTGGTGCAAGTGTTAACCTTCTCCTCTTGACTGTCTGTTCCATTCTTGGGTGGAGACAGCTTAGCTTCCAGTTTGGCTGTATAATTGCATCTCTCACATATGTTAGTGTTTTGTGATAGGAGGAGAGGGTTGTCTGTGTACATGAGGTAGTTGAGTTGTAACATTGCCTCAGGATACCCAGATTCACCAGCTGGACTGGAGAGTGCACCTGAAGTTGTCCTTTGGTCATGCCTGAATAGTAGGGTGAGCTGCTTAGTCGCTTGGTTGGTGAGGGGTGAATAAAGAGCCTTGCCCTACTGGGCAATCAGTGTCAGGGTATATTAGTGCTTGCTATTTGGTCTGAGCAAGTGCTGGGCTGTAAGATGCTTTTTGAGCACTTAGGTTGAGAGTTAGACTAGTTTCAAGGGAAAAACTGAAGAGGAGACTTAGTGGAGCCGGGAATAATTTAACCGTAGCTAACCGGCACTGGTGCAAACACAGTTTTTATAATAGGGAAATGAAAGAGATAGAAATTAGCCTAAAATGGCCAATAAACTACTAACTTCTGGGCTGGAACCTCTCCTCCATGGACAGATAGGTTGCTCAAAGCTCCCCTCTTTCACAGGTGAACAGAGAAACTTCCCTCTATCCAAGTAAGGTATGGGCAACTCAAAAACTAGTATCACAGCCCTGAATTCAGCACCAGCCTGAAAACTGGACTATACTAGCTTAGAAAAGCGGGAAACAAGGATTTTTTTAATATATATATATATATATATATATATATATATATATATATATATATATATAAAATATATATATATAATATATAATATATATATATATATATATATATGCTTGTGTGTATGTGTGTTTGTATAGGTTCATAGGTTCTTAGCTAGGTACTAGGCTACTGGCCCTAGGGCCTATACAAGCCTAGCCAAAAAGGTACCCTGGCTTTCGCCACCCAAGAAAATTATTTTCCTGTGCCCCTGTCAAGCAGAACCACAGAAGTGATCCCCGGGGTGAATTTGCTATTACCCATCCAATCATCAAGATTTTTCTTGAAGAGTGCTAATGAGGAGCTCTGTTTGACATACATAGGTAGTCTGTTCCAGAGTATGGGAAGTCTCTGGGACAGGAATCTACCCCTCCAGCATGTTCTGTTTATTGTGGTGACAAGGTTTAGGTCCCTAAAGTGTGTAGTTCGTAGGGATTGGGATTTCTTTAAGTGGAGCATGTCCAACAGCTCTGGGTTTGACATAGCTTTGTATATTAGGCAGAGATTGTCTCTGAGTAGGCAATATGCGACGGAGTAAAGCTGGAGTTTTTTGAGACGGTCTGCATAAGGCATCTGTTTGAGGCCAGTAATCCTCTTTGTGAGGTATTTTTGCGGCCTTTCCAGTTGTTGTAGATGTCTTGTGAGGTACATACCAAAAGGGGTGTTGTACTCTATAATGGGTCTAATGAGTGATGAGGGGAACAATGACCTCTTTTTTTCTGGATATATATATAAATATAAAATATTACCATTAAAATGTGGAACGGCACTTAAAAGAAACTGGGATGGCTGAGTGTGTTTTTTCCAGTATCTGTAATGCCATTCAAAAAATGTTTGAATGCACATTAGCGAATGGTATGTACATTTGCTAATGTGCATTTGATGTTCTGATAACAGATCACACTAAAGTGGGGATTTGGAAATTTACCCTTTTCCTCACTGTAGTGCGATATCGGAGTTGGAATATATAATTTGCAGAAGGTGCAGGAGGGCTTGCCTCCCCACAAAAATGTAATAACTTGTGATGTAGATGTACATTTCGTATGGCAGCTTCAGCTCAACTTCTTGAGGGTATGACCTCACCTTCTGACATTTCGAATTTTTGAAGTGCGGAAGTCGAGGAGATGATTTTTGACATACCGTAAAAGTGATCTTGCCAAATTCGAAATGTCAGTTTGATCAAGTAAACAGATTTTTTTTTTATTTCAACTTTTTGATAGTGTACCTACACAAACACACACACATATATATATATATATATATATATATATATATATATATACATGTCTGTGTGTATCTATCTGTTTATCTATCTATGTGTGTGTGTGTGTGTATAGATATATATATATGGGTATACTTTGACCCATTGAAATTACGTTTCAACGAAATGTAAAAAGGCGAGCTGTTTTTCGCAAAAGTGCATTTTTGCCGAAATGTACTTTTGTGAAAAACAAATTAAACAAAAATAAAATAAAATAAAAAAAAAACAACACTAACCATATTTATGCATGCCCCCACTACTTTTATATTCTCACTCCAAGATCATACTACAGTGGGGAAAAGGGAATATTCCCTTATCCCCACTGTGCTGCTATCTAAGCAACAGTCCTGTTGCTGTTCGCTTAGGTGAATTTTCGGAAAAGTGCATTTCAGAAAAAATGCACTTTCGCGAAATAGAGCTTGCCTAATTATGTTTCGCTGAAACATAATTTTGTTGGGTCAAGGTAGACCTATATATATATATATATATATATATATATATATATCTATATTAAGACAATCCTCCACTCCAGTCCTGCTATATTTTTAATCCAAACCACAGGCAGCCTTCCTCTTCATGTCATCATCTTTCAGTACTTTACCACCAAATCCTCAAATACCTTTATCATTCTTTTTAACTAAACAATAACCTCTAAATATACTTCAAATATTTGCAGGATCAAAAGAGTCTGTCACATAAAGTACTTTTACCCCCACAGCCCTCCTATGTGCACTAAAATATATAAAATAAAGCTGTCTGCATAACTCCTCTTATGTAAATATGAGGTCTAGATTTTTCCTGCTGAAGGTCTTCTACATCCAGCATTCTTCATCTCTTTTTAATAGAACTGTTGTCTTTTTTATACAAAGTCCTTAAATTAGAAATAAAATATATGTATTAATTGATAAATATGGTCCATTCATTCTCCATTACCCTTTATACCCTGGGACCTGGAACCTGTCCCAGCAAGGAACAGGTGTGAGACATAACCATTTCTCGTTGGAATGCTGGATCATTACAAGGCACACTTATACACTCAGTTACACACTGAACATAGACATATGGACAGTTTAGAAGGGTTCCTGTTAACATAATGGTGTGACTTTGGGATATGGGAAAAATGGAGAACTTGGCAAAAAACATTAAAGACATGGGGAGATGTGCAGTCTTTATACAGAAGGCAGTCTAGCTGAGATGTTAAACAGGAGGTCCAAGAGCTGTAAGAGGCCAATGCTCGCCCTTGTATCACCATGCAACCCTGATGAAAGTGAATAAATATGGTTCAGCTATCTCAAATAATCTTTTCATTTTGCTTTGTGTAGCATACCCCTACATAATGCATAACCTCTCATTTATTTAACTGTGTATCACAGGACACTGCTCTCCTTGGGACAAGTATTACAAAAGATATTACTTTAATTTTCTAGAATACCACACAAATCCCCGAATATCCATCTGTCCTTAAACTTTACAGTATTTTATTTCAAATTATTTTCTATTTTGTTACTACATATTCTGTAATATATATATATATATATATATATATATATATATATATATATATATATATATATATATATATATTTCAGACTATATGACAGTATCGAATGGACTAAATAGCGAATGCTATTTAGTCGATCCGATACTGTCGAAATGGCAAAATAGCAAAGGCACAGAACATCGAATTCTTTCCCAGGGAAAAAATTTGGTGGGCCGTCTTCGGGACTTTGCCATTTACTCCACTATGGTGCGATCTCGGAGTTGGTTTAGTTAAGTGGGGGGGGGGGGGTGAAGTCTCTTACTTAAATTTGTGTTTTATGGTTTTTTTTTTTTTTTTTTTTTATGGAGCAAAAAAATTTTTCCCTTGGAAAAAATTTGCTTTTCCATTTGTTCGATATTTTGTTGTTTAGATATTATCGGTACGATGAAATAGCCTTCGTTATTTTCATCGTTCGATAATATAATATAGACAAATATATTCTATAGACTAAATACACACCAAAATTCCTGAGAACAACGTTGAAACACACTAAATTCAGCCCACAAGGCTCGGGAATAATCAGGAACCAAGGATATACTGCAGTTCTATTCTTTTATTGTAAAAACATACAACAGAGATGAAAAACCGATGGTTGAGCGCTTTCATCTAGATAAGCTAGATTTCATCAGAACATCTGACTCAACTTCACATTGCCTTTAAATAGCATAAAAAACCGCCTTTTTCTTATCAATTAATCAATTATGTAGAATTAACCATTGTAATAAAACATTTCATGTAAAATGGGATATTACTGCATGTATATCCACCTACTCTACCTAAGTATAAGTTGAAAGATATAAAAACATCATTGTTTAAAGTACAAGAATTGTCATAACATGCTTGTATAGCTATTATATCCATCAAACTAATAATGTTTATACTTACAATATGTATGTTGATACTAAATTCATATCCACTATCTAAAAACATTTTTAACACTATTGATAATACAATATGATTATATTAATGCACCATATAACCATATATCATAAAACCTACTGCTAGTTTATAGTCTAACAGAACCTTACAAGCTACCACACATTAAAATAGTTGGTTTTATACCCTGACTAAAGGTTTAGTGGGAATTACTTCATTTAAGCATTACTAGCAGTAGGTTTTATGATATATGGTTATATGGTGCATTAATATAATCATATTGTATTATCAATAGTGTTAAAAATGTTTTTAGATAGTGGATATGAATTTAGTATCAACATACATATTGTAAGTATAAACATTATTAGTTTGATGGATATAATAGCTATACAAGCATGTTATGACAATTCTTGTATTTTAAACAATGATGTTTTTATATCTTTCAACTTATACTTAGGTAGAGTAGGTGGATATACATGCAGTAATATCCCATTTTACATGAAATGTTTTATTACAATGGTTAATTCTACATAATTGATTAATTGATAAGAAAAAGGCATTTTTTTATGCTATTTAAAGGCAATGTGAAGTTGAGTCAGATGTTCTGATGAAATCTAGCTTATCTAGATGAAAGCGCTCAACCATCGGTTTTTCATCTCTGTTGTATGTTTTTACAATAAAAGAATAGAACTGCAGTATATCCTTGGTTCCTGATTATTCCCGAGCCTTGTGGGCTGAATTTAGTGTGTTTCAACGATATTCTATAGACTGTTCTAATACTGCCATCTGCTGTATTTTTGTTTTTTATGATGTTTACATATAAGGAAGGACTATTTATTTTTTCTATCATGTTTTAGCAAGTCTTTTCCACTTTCCTTTTCATATGTTATTGTCAACACGGTTTTGTCATCCTCAGCTTCTGTTGACTTCTCTTTCTTCTTCCTTTTCTCTTTTAGGTACATCATAAACATTATTTAAAACTTCCATAGAGTCTGGTCTGTCAATTCTTATATAAATTATTTTTTCATAAAATATTTTTTTATTCTCTTCAACATCGGCAGCAAGTTTTGTATTTTCTGTATGGTCTTATTCAGTTTAAATATACTTTGCCACATTAACTGTGTCTTGCTTTTTAGAGTCCACCACAAAATTATCCTCTTCGCTTCACTGCATACAAAATAGTCCACATCTCTTTTTACTGTCCCACCATTTCACATACCTTACACCTTCATTATGAGCATTTTACTAGCAAGTGACCAAGCTCCCCAAAGAAATTTCAGTTTTGAGGTTAGCCTGTATAATATACAATGCTTTTGAAGCCTTTCACATGTATAATGTTTGAAGCATAAACTATTATCAGATTTTCCACTTTAATATAAACATTCTTTCTCATCACTGTGTCCCTAACTCAGATGTATACAGTATTTAAATCTGTAATTTGCTCATAAACTTTCATAGTTCAAGCCTTATTTCTGACTGATTTGTATGATCAATCCTGAATTGTATTAAACAGTCTCATTGTGTGTTGATGATGTTTTCCTACCTTGTGTGTCTGTGTGTCTGATTCTCAAGTTTGACTTAGACACAAAGCCTTTTAGTTTTAACAATTCTGCAAAGGAAGTGTCATGGAAAGGCTTTTTTCTAAATAAATGAGGGAAGAAAGCTTGTGAGTGTGAGTGTGATGGATCACTGGTATGTGCTGTATTGGTTGATGGACCACTGGTATGCTCTATTGGTTGATAGACCACTGGTATGTGCGTTATTGGTTGGTGGACCACTGATGTGTGCGTTATTGGTTGATGGACCACTGATGTGTGCTCTATAGGTTGATGGGCCACTGGTATGTGCTCTATTGGTTGCTGGACCACTCACTGGTATGTTCTCAATTGGTTGCTGGACCAGTGGTATGTGCTCTATTGGCTGATGGACCACTCACTGGTATGTTTTATTGGTTGCTGGACCAGTGGTATGTGCTCTATTGGTTCCTTTCTATGTAGCAATTCAATGACACAGTGTTTAATAACAGTGAAGTAGCTGAGATTTTTTCCTCATGGGTTTATTTTCGGTCCTAATCCCTGGTCACTGTCTCTGTGTGGAGTTTATAATGTGTGCATCTGTGTGTGTATGTTTCGGGGTACTTAGTTTCCTCCCACTACACATAAGTTCTAAAGCTGGTTGATTGTCTACTCTTAACTTTTCATAGATATTGTATTTACTCTTGCCCTTGTAGCCTGGGTTGCACCTGAAAAAGGGGTCAGAGATGGGGCAGATCACTTTCCCATTTAGAAAGGGATGAATTAAAATTATGTTCCTGTTTTCTGTTTCTAAGTAACTAGCATATTAGTAGTTAGTTAGACAGGTAGGTGAACAGGACCAGTAGTCCAATTTTAGCTACAACCTTGAGACACAATATCAAGATAAACATACATATGTTACTCAGTAATATGAAAATGATGATACAGAAAGAAGTAATAGGCAAACCTTAGCAGTAATAGCTATCACCTGTCTTAATTTTTGCAGAATGTCCAGATTTTTGCCTCAGATTTTTGGTCTGTTCTTCCTAAAATGTGTGGTTTTCTGGCAAATCACTGATAATTGAAGTTACTAAATAATAACATGCACTTGAGTTTCAGACTTCACATCCTTCAGAAAATGCATGCTAACACAATTCCTGTTATTCTAGAAACGTTCTAGGTTTATTAGAGCAATGTATACAATCTGTCTCTAAACTGGGGGTTTTGTCCCCTAGTCTAAGGTTTGTCCAGAGTTTTAGACTTCATATCCTTCAGAAAATGCATGCTAACATAAGTCCTGCTATTCTAGAAACCTTCTAAGTTTATTAGAGCAATGTTTATAATCTATCCCTAATTTTGGAGGTTTTCCCCTATTCTTTAGGCTTTGTCCACATTTCTTGTGCTAAGACGTTGAGAGGTATGTCAGTAATAGTAATATTTTTATTTTTTATATCAGTTTGATGACTGGGGAAGTCCACTGGGCCACGAAAAATCCATTTTCAGTGGAAGCCCAGGGAGAAAAGCTCCAAGAAAAAATTAATGCAGAATATACATGATGTAATATAAACATTATTATTGAGAAAAATACAGAATGATACATATAAACAAATAATCATTTAACACTGTAAATTAAAACATACAAGTACTTAAAGCAGTAGTACATACAACAGCACATTTTTATTTTCATAATATGGAAGAGGTCATCCCAGGTGCAGTAGGAGAATTGTCCAGGGGAGTCATGGTGGAGTATTAGTAATGGTATGTAAGTGTTATATACGATGAAAAAAGAGAATGAGAGGGAGGTTGGCATAATGGTTAAGGTGTTTACCTTACAAACATAAGATGCAGGGTTTGATTCTCACATGGGGTAATTGGCTAGGCTGAAAATGGCCCACAAGGGAAGTTAGTCTAGTACTAATCTATGAACCTATGATAATAATAATAGTAATAGTAATAGTAATTAGTAATAGTAATGCAGCAGAATACATGATTTCACTGAATGCAGTCTAGGACGGCAAAGCAGCACTGAGTGATTAGGAGTTAGATAATGTTGTTATGTAAGGAAGCCATTAAATTTACACTCACTTTGTTACTGGAGAAACAGTTAAACTTGACTAGGAAAAAAATTAAGGTTGGTGATATGCTATACTTAAAAACAATAAAATAGTTATTTTCTAACACTGATATTGTTAGCGATGCCAGATAAGAACTGCTTCTGTTTAGTACTGCAGAAGTATTCCAGAATATTACACTACAAGCTAAGTTATTTTTGTTATGTTTGTAGAGATCCATATGATACAAAATAAGGGCAGCAGAATTTATAGAAAATGGGGCAAAGGTTAGACTGAAATAGCCCAATGATACTTAACTATCATTGTAGCTTTGTTTATTTTACAGACCATACAGACAAAAAATGTATTATTATCTTCAAATTATCTTAATCTGTTTTATTTATTTATTCTATTATTTGATGGCCCAGAAAACCCAACTTCTGGGAGCTTTACTTTCCAGGAGCAATACTCGCTTAGCCGACTTTCTGAAACTCACTTTTCAGGTGGAGACTGTGGAATCAAACCCAAGGCTACAATGTATGGCCTATGAATTATTTTGCTGTGAATTATTAAACTGCTGTGAAGGATGTATGAATGCTTAAAACTGTGGAAGTATAGACGCCAACTGTATTCCAATATGTGTCCGCTAATTGGCAGTGGGGTGCCAAAAGTAAGCTGTCTGTGTACTTCCTCTGAAGGCAGTGTCATCTTTTTAGTTCACTACAAACATTTCATGTAAGACCGCTTCTGCACATATGGGTGATTTATAGGGTATGTAGCCAGAAACTTCAAATTTGTATACTGGGCTCTTATGTTGTTGCCCTATCCTAAAATATCTGACTTTTTTCTGTTTTATATAGATCCTAAGTATGTAATTAAAGGTGAATTATATACACTAACATTCTGTAACTCTTTAATGAGACAGCATAAACTAGTTTGCACCACTCCGGATACATTTCACTTCTTTGTAAATGTTTTGCTCCTTTCTTGTTTTATGTAAGGGTTTGAAAACTGAATGCTTATTGCCCTTAAGTTGGTCAACATATTGCACCTTAAAATTGAACCTGAACATCTGGGTTTTATGGTGTATGTTTGACTACACCTCTGGTGGTATATACACTAATAACCTCATATGTTATTATATATTAGCTATCCTGAGTGACAGCAATGATCATAAAACAATGGTACAAAACATGATTTTATGAACTGTTGAAGCATTTGTAATAAAAGAAGCATGCTGACTTAATATCAAGCTAATGTGGTTGCAATAATGGCACCATGACTCAAATTATACACCAGAAATACTGAGATTACCCTTCTAGGCTACATCACTTATAGAGATGACTATGTTTATGAAAGAGCTAAGATTTAGCTGGAAATGATGTGTGGAATGGCCTGGCAACCCAGTCAATAAAGTAAACACACACAAATATACACAAACATATATATGCGGATCCACTACTAAATATCGAAATACCACAATCCTGACACTCTGAATACAGACATTCAGAATCTCGAGATTGCAGAATCTCAAAGTAAAAAAAAAACTAAAAAACAAAATCATCAGTAATAACATTTGTGCAGGGGGGGGCCTGCACCCCCCCACACCCCCTGCAACTTAAATATACCAACTACGAGATCACACTACAGTGGAGAGAACGGCAAAGTTCCCATTCTGCACTGTACAGCAATCTCCATTCACAGTTTTCGAGATTCTGGGTGTTGGTATTCAGAGTGTTGGGATTATGGTATTTCGATATTTAGTAGTGAACCCATATATGAGTATGTATAAATATCTACTAAAAGTCGTTGAATGGTTGTTACATCAATGTGGCTAATGTCAACAAATTTACTTTGACAAACAAACATCAGCATGCTACTACATATGCTCTGAGGCTAATCCTCAGAACAAGCAAGAAATAAAACAGTCTTGTTTTGCAGGGGGGTAAGTTCCCCTGCAACCCCACACCCACTGCTAAATAAACATACTAACTCCAAGATTACACAATCCCTGGGGAAAGGATATATTACCCAACCATGGGGACTGTTGATTATCGCACAACTGTCTAGCATCTACATTGTCAACCAAAGTGTATTGACAATGCAGAGGTTAATTTTAGCTCAGATCGATTAATACTAGGGGAAACGTGTATGTGTGTGTGTGTGTGTGTGTGTGTGTGTGTGTATATATATACATTATTTTTAATGCAGTTAATGACTGTCTGTTGATTGTAAGGGGAAGCTTCTATAATCTTGGAAATGTGGTTTTGTGTAAATGTATCTTTCATTTTCTGTATTACTGATATTTATTTTTAAAACTAGGTTCAGATTATGTTTTTGATCAAATGACAACTTTCTCTATTTCACATATAAGCTTCCAAACATTACCAGCTCAGAGGTTTCATTATAGACCAGGTAGAAGTCAAGTCACCTCTGTATAACCTAAGAAACTATATGAAGGTTCCTGAAGCCTTTCTGAATAGTTTAAGTTTTACCAACGCTATGATTTTTTTTGTTAATGAATCTTACCTTTTCAAATAGTTTCAGGCAGCTTGTTATTTTCACAAACTCTGAGAATACATACACAGCTGTAAATAAATGCAAATTGATAGGCGTTTTTTTTTTTTCTTTTTTTTTTTTTGGATTTCTGTAATGCTTTCAGCACTGTTAATCACAGTCTTCTAATTTTGAGACTCCTGCATCTCAGGATCCAAGATCCCCGCGGTCACTAGCCAGATGTCTTCAAAGAAAAGCAGACAGTTGAAAACACACAAATTATTAGTACTCAGCTATAGTGGTATGTTTTACTCCATCTAGGGATTTAAACTTTGCTTGCAACACAAATAGGATATGTTAGAGGGACAGGTATGTGTCTCAGAGCACTTCCTTTCTCTGAAACAGGCTTCCTATCTATGCGAAGCAAAGCTCTTCCCTAACTCTATTCAAGAAAAACTTGGACTAGTGAATGGACAATCAGAAAGATACCCCAGGCCTTACTCCTATATCTCTAATGGACAGCTGCAGCCTGTAAGTCCTGCCATAACTTACAGATGCTTCTTAAAATAACCTCTAAGGCACATAAACTTGTGGGATACATTTGGGCTGTTTGATTAGGCTTATAAAGGTCCTGTGATTGTTAGCCTAGTATACACCTATGAACCTATGTCCCATAGATTTATCAAAGTTTCAAACTTTCAGATTCCTGTGCTGAAGCCCAAAAACCCTATCAAATGACATGGTCCCTTACCCTTTTCTATATTTGTTTACAGTATACAGAAACAATGTTCCAAAGCCTTCCTACTACTATAAAAAGAGCAGTTTGGATTCTTCAATATGGTATAAACAGTCAAAGATGTGTGAAACTATCTACAAGCTAGCTAGTTTAAACTCCAAAGATGACTTGTTACTGGTTCAACAATATCTCATGAAGTTACTTATTCAAAATGATGCAACCAGAGGAAAACAGCTAGTTAACCCTTTACAAAGCTTTTTCATTTTTATTAATTTTTTTTAGGCAGAGGGCAACTCCAGGAAAGTAGAAATATCACAAAACCAGAAATCACTCATCTAGACTCAGGTTATATATGCTGATGTACTTCCTCTGTTCTCATTTGTTTGTTTGTCTGAGTGTCATATTTGTAAAAGGGAAAGATAAAGCTCCATCACCATGCCTAGATTTCAGTTGCTTCAGTAACTTAATATTAGAGCATTTGGAACAATAACCCAAAGGATCTAGGTTTGAGTCCTAACTGAAGCATAGTTTTTCACTGCACTGCTTACAGACATGGACCGTTAATAGTTAATTTGAGCTCAAGCTCATAAAGGATGTATGCCACCCCCACCCTTTGGTTTGATTACTTGATGTGTTGCGTGGGGAGAGGGAATGTGCTCCAACACCTGGACTGAGGTGATGTTTTTCGACGCACATCCATTGTTCTCGGTGTCAGTCTGTGCTGATTGCTAATTAATACCAAATGTAGTTATCGAATGTCAAGATTTATTACAATGTAGAAAATCACAAAGGATTCTCATACATGTCTTTTAATAATACTAATGGCACTTTGTACTGGATAAATGCCTCCTGTCAACCAAATCCTGCTTCTATTTTCTTCCATCCTTTACTGCTCTAATTGCATCTCTCCTCCTTACTCTGTTACTCCAACCTGATCACCTTTTGAATTGCATAGTATTACCCTTCCTCCCTTTATACCTCCTGCACATCTAGCCTATATCTTAAATGTTGTCATTCAACTCAGCGTAAATACCTTGTAGTAAGAGTAGAACTTTACAGTGTTTGCTTGTTAAAGCCTATTATTATTATAAATGTTTTGTACTTATTATAACATTTTGTTTGTTGTTCTTACTTTTGGGAGTATACTCTGGGCTGAGCCTAAAAGTGGTGAGTGAGATGAGAACCCTAGCCCAGTTAACAAATGTATAAATAAGTAAATTAAAAGTAGAATGGTCAATGCTATACACACACATAGACACACACACACACACACACACACATATATATATAAATATACACATATACATATATATATTTTTTTTCACAGAGTTTTGTTCTTATAAAAAAGTGGCTATGAATATTCCGATATGTGTATCTGCATTTTGGATAACATGTTCCACACTTATGGTACAAAAAGTGATCCCGATAAGGGAGGATTATTTGTGTCACCTTTAAGCATCGAAAGAGTTTAGCTAAATACCAGAACACAGATGATATAGAATGTCACTGTTTGCTTATTATATCTTACCTTTTACTGGACACAGGAGGCTGGGACGAACTAGGATGGAGACACGCATGCTTCCACAGAAACACACACTGCTGTATTTTATTAACTTTTATGTATTTATTTAACTATGTAGTTATTACTGTATAACGAAGTGAACTGGTCTATGGACCGGACCCTTTGCAGCTATAACCAAAGCCACATGGCAATGGCAATGACAATGTGCCAAAATTATTAGATGTATGTGCAATTATTAAACACTAAGTAGTTCATAAACACTTAGAAGATATGTGGAACTAATGTAATTAACATTGCTAGATATGTCATTCATTTTACAAATATGGATAGCGAAGGACGTTTCAGTAATGTTTCTACAGATTTCTTCATGTTTCATTCTATAAAATAGCAATACTCTACAACAACAGTAAAGCAGAGATAGTGAAAAAGTAATTCTACTCTAATATGTAAAGCTACAAATGATGTTACATTCTACAATTATATCATAGTGGTTATAATTCTAAGACGATTACAATATTTCATTGAAAGTACAATGCACTATATTATACTAGGCCTAACATAGTTCATTGAACTAATTTATTTGTGTGAATGTTTTGTTTAACAATTTTATCAGAAAAGTATTTACACTATGTTACCATCTGTCAGTGACTCAACAAGTAGCACACTCACCTTTAGTGTAGAAGGCTGTGAGTTCTATTCCTATACCAGGTAGATTGCTATCTGACAATGCAGTGCAGTATAAGAGGGGATGCTGCACACCTGAGTGTGTCCTTCTTTGGATGAGATGTTAAACTAAGGCTCCATCTGCTTGAGATAGTGATAGCTCAGGTGATGTAAAAGCACCTATTGAACAGAGTAAGGGTACTTTATTGTATTTAATTTATATAACTTATATCCTTAAATAACTAAAAAAATAACTAGCTACATATAACAAATTTTTCCAAATAACCCCCACTTTTTTCTTTATAATAACCATACAAAATCATATCCATATTAAAATTGGTATGTTAACTATTCCTAGCATTTTAGAATGAAATCTAGATATCCTATTCACTTTTCCTGCTACAGCATTCATAAGCAAGTAGAATAAAATACTTATTAACAACAATATCTACTTTCACACTCCTGCTCAACCATCCATTAACTAATATTTTCATCTCTACTACTTCATTGGCTGTTTTAATCATTCTTAAACACTTTGTTTAATTCCATTGTTCTTCAGTATAGTCCATAAACAACTATGTTTTATTCTATCAGAAGCTTTACTAATATCCCCAACCATCATTTTTGCCTCTGCAGTTCTATATATTTTATCATCCACAACTTCTTTAATAATACACAAGCACTCAAGTCACTTATTCTTAAGTATCAGTATGACTCAGTTATAGTCCATGTGTGTATGAATGAGGTGAGATGTACCTCCTTGGACTATATGAAAAGAGACATGTTTGAGCTCTCAAAATATGTGTCACGGGCAGGTATGAGTCTAATATTGAGCAGCATTCTACCGTCTCCAAGGATGATGTCACGATACCAGCAGAAAATGATCAGCTTTAATAATTGGCTTAGCTACTGGTGTCATTCCAAAGGGGACCAATACTTGTTAGCCTGGGAGGACATGGTTGATGGACCACACTACTTTGCCAGGCATGGTCTTCACCTGTCACCTCTAGGCTTTCAGATATTGGCCAAAACAGTATCCACCCTTATAGTTCCTTTTTTTAGAAATTGCCAGACAAACCTTCCAACATAAAAGCTACTCAGCACAAGCTAAAGGTGTTACTGCTCAATGCTGAGTCACAAGAAGAAACTTTAATGCCTGGAAGCTCTTCTCACCCTGGATAATGCTGACATCTGTGCAGTTACTGAAATATGGTTCAAAGCCATGGCACGCCAGCAGTGCATGGCTAAAATGCCTTTCATACATTCCAGCCACTCACTGAATATAAAAGAGCTAAAGGTGGAAGTGTAGCTATCTACATAAAGAATAAGCACACCTCAAGGCTGGTCAAGCAATACAACATACTTTAGCTGCTCTGTGACCAACCAACCATGGAGAAAATCCATTACCATATTCTTATTAGCTACAGGTCCCCCACTATGAACCAGGAAATCCATACATCATACCTGAAATTATTAGAATCACTCACCATCCAGCCCAATACCATACTCATGGATGATTTTAACTACCCCTCCATTAATTGGGAGGCATAAATTACCACTAACATAAAGGCCCAAAGGTCTCTTGACTTTGTAAATTCAAATGCCCTGAAGCTGCTGCTCTGCACTCTCACTAGGGAACAAATATCCTAGATCTGGTACTCAAAACGTATGGGAGAGTGCTGCCCCCCCTTCCAGTATTATGTCCTTGCTAGTAAGATCAGATCACAAAGTGGTCTCCCTTGAAGTAAAGGTAAAACCTCCCCCCACCTAGCCTCAAAAACTGTAAAAAAAATTCTCTAAGGTAATTTACCCCCCTATTAAGGAATGGCATAGCTAGTTTCTAAGCTCGTCTAAATCCAGAAAACACAGAAACCTATGCAGAGATATACACAAAACCCTGTATGACCATATAAAGCAAGTGTATAAAAACGTCAGTACCAGATCAAAATAAACTCAGGTTAAACCACAAAAACAAGGCAGCCTTGTAGACCCATAGTATTAATAGGTTTTACAACAAAAAAAAAAGAAAATCCTGTCAAGAAGAGGGAATGTGCACAACAAAGAAATAAGTCCCTCATTAGTCTAAACAAGAGAATCAGGGTACAGGTCAAGTCTCTGAAAGCAGACTTTGAGGTAAAAAAGCCTCCAATGCCAAGGATAACCATAAGGTATTTTTCAGTTATGTCCGTAATCTTAAGGGCAACACCCAACAATGCACAAAATTAGATGTAGTAATCCCCTATATTCATCTGGAAGACACAGCAAATCTGCTGGCTGACAAATTCAGCTCAAATTTTACCTCCCCATCATACCCAGATCTCCCCCCAAAAATACTTTCCACCACTCTGCTGCCAATTATCACCAAAGAGCAGGTTGCCACTGCATTCTTTAAAGCTGAAAACACGGCTCCAGTGGGGCCTGACAATATACCACGTTGCCTCTTAAACAGCTTAAATCAGGACTTCTCAGAAGCATTATAATCTCACTTTAACCACAGCCTCCAGACTGGCTTTGTCTCAACAGAGTGGAGGACAGCAACAGTCATCCCTCTGCATAAAGGGGACCATGTAGTGACCTGGAAAATGACAGGCTCATAAGTTTTGACTAGTCTTATATGTAAGGCCATGGAAAGAATAATCATGGACCTGATAAATAATGACATAGGAAACCTCCAAACACTGAACCTGACCCAATTTGTCTTCAGCAAGGGCAGATAATGCCTACAAAATCTGGTGAATTTCTTTGAGAAAGTCACTAAGCCCATGGATGATGGTAAAACAATACATACCACCACCTCGACCTGGCCAAGGCATTTAACACACTTCCCCACTCAGGTGTTATAAATAAACTCACAAAACTAGGCATAAACCCCTATGTCACCAGATAGATAACCAATTGGCTCATGGACAGGACATGTGGGTAACATGGATGAATCCAGATCCAGCAAGAGTCCGGTTACTAGTGGTGTGCCACACTGCTCAGTACTGGGACCACTCCTGTTTGGAATATACTTTTCTGAAGTCAAGGAAAATGTGAAAGGCCTCTGGATGACAAAGTATGCTGACATCTACAAGCTGGTACCAATCACAGAATACCCCAGTGATGTAGATAGATATCCTTCAGGATGGTCTAGATCAAACAAATAATTGGTTCCAGAACTATGGCCTAAAACTAAATGCAAAAAAAAAAAAATACATTATCATACCCTTTGGGAAGTCAAATACCCCTGAAAATTATAACATCAATAGCACAACCCTTACAGTGGACTCAGAGGTGAGAGATCTAGGTATGCAGATAGGTAGCAGCAGTAGCTTGAACTTGATCACTGTGTGTCCATAGGCGAGGAAATCCTTCTATGTGGCACAACTTATAAGTAAAGATATGGCATCCAGATCCAAGGAAATTATAGTCCAGCTGTAATGTGTCACTTGGCATGTACCTGACTAGGCATTTACAGCAGATGGAGTGACCTCAGAGTTTCGTCACTAAGAAAAATCAGAGTGCAAACAACATGAACTATGCAGATTGACTAAAATCCCTTTACTCTGGTGTAAACAACATGAACTATGCAGATAGACTAAAAGGCCCAGCCTTTTACTCTTGTCGCCTACTGACTATAAGGGGGTGATCTATGCCTGACCAAAAAGGCACTCACAAATCCAGCCCTGATGGAGCTGCTACATATTTGCAAGTCAAACAGCATGAGGGTCACATGATCTAGGGATCTAAACTTAAGTCATCTACTCAACAAAACATGCTGGAGAGACAGATATGTCTCAGAGATTGCCCTTTCTTTGGAACAGGCTTCCTATTCAAATTAAGCAGAGCCCTTCCCTGGCCCTCTTTAAATGCAGTTTGGATCAATGGATGGGGAATCACAAATTCACACCTGGGGTAGTACCTATGTCGCTTAGGGACAGGGGTAATCTGTATGATACTCAATGCAGAGGCACAAATCAATGCTATTCTCTTGAATCTAGGGGCCATATATTGAGTAAAATTGTGTTATATTAGATAGGCTTTTAAGGGCCGTTAAGCAGTTAGCCAAGTAATCTCCTTTGAACAAAGAATAAATCTCTCATTTTTCATTTTTGACTCCACAGAATGGCGTACAGCAACAGTGGTCCCACTCCACAAAGGTGGAGCCTCTACGGACCCTGGAAACTATCGCCCCATAAGCCTGACTAGCTTAGTCTGCAAGGCTATGGAGAGGATCATCATGGAGCTCATAAACAAAGACATTGGGGACCTACAGACACTAGATCCTACCCAGTTCAGCTTTGTCAAGGGCAGATCCTGCCTTTTGAACCTGGTTGACTTCTTCGAAACAGTCACCAAAGCCATAGATGAAGGGAAGGTAGTCCACACAGCCTATCTGGACCTTGCAAAGGCATTTGACACAATACCCCACTCAGGCATCATAGATAAGCTATCCAGCTTAAATATAAACCCCTATGTCACAAGATGGGTCGCAAACTGGCTCAAGAACAGAACCCACAGAGTGAGAGTTGCTGGAGCCATGTCAGACTCGAAACTGGTCACAAGTGGCATCCCACAGGGTTCTGTCCTGGGACCACTCTTGTTCGGTATATACTTTTCTGAGGTACAGGCAAACGTGGGAGGACTATGGCTCACCAAGTTCGCAGACGACTGCAAACTGGGCACCATAATCGACTCTCCAGCTGACACAAACATCATTCAAAAAGGTCTCACAGAGACAGATAATTGGTGCCAGCGCCATAGTTTAAAGCTAAATGCCAAAAAATGTATAGTCATACCCTTTGGCAAAAACAATGTGCCCACAAATTACCACATAGGCGGAAACCCATTAAGTACAGAGAAAGTTATTAGGGACCTGGGGACCCAAGTTGATAGCAATCTCTCCTTTGAAAACCACATTGCCAAAGTGGTTAGAAAGACCTTCTACATAGCCCACCTCATCACGAAGGGTTTCACATCTAGATCAAGAGAGGTAATCGTGCTCCTTTATTCATCCCTCATCAGGCCCATCATACCCCTTTTGGGATGTACCTTACCCAACACCTGCAGCAATTAGAAGGACCCCAAAAGTATCTCACCAAGAGGATCAAGGTTCTCAAACAGATGCCAGAGGCTCCCTTCGCTCTGGAATAGAATTCCAGTTCATGTGAGGCAGAGCACCTCACTGAATCTCTTCAAGAAGAATCTAGATAGGTGGATGGGGGATCATAGGTTTGTCCCAGGGATTACTCCCGTGTCACTATTAGACAGAGGCACAGTAAACTAAACCTTAAAAAGGGCACAGTATACTCAAATCAAGGGGTGGCGTAAGCCATACAGAATCGGGCTAGGCTTATAATTGCCCAAGGGCAGATAGCCTAGTATGAATCTATGAACCTATATGTCTCTGGTAACATGACACCATTTAATATTTTTTCAAACCTACACTACATAATCTGTATAAAAAATTTACAATCAGCATTTATTAAAGTGATTGGTATCCAATTATTAATATCTTCTTTACTATCCTTTTTCTAAATGAATCTAATTACACCTTCATGCATTCCCTTGCTAATAAAACCTTATTCTAACCATTCATTCAATACCTTAAGAAAAATCACATTTTGCCAGTCTTCCACCTTTTTATATATATATCCTAACCCAACCTATCTATCCATGAAACTGAATTTTCATTAACTTTTTTAACACATTATCTAATTCTACCATTAATAGAGTTTTTTTCTAATAACTCAAGTGACCTTACCATTTTTGTTAACTTCCCATTTAAAAATGTCAACTTTCTTTCCTTTCTCATACATGTTTGACACAAAATCCTTTATGTATATAGCAATTTTACCTGCCCAATTAATACTTCTCCCTTTTCATTCTTCACCCTGTTCATAAAACCTACTTTCTGGGGTGTGGCTTAGATGGAAGCCTGATAGCAGCATAAAATCTCTGCTCTGCAGCTTTTCAACTTTCCTGACAGGATTTATTACTAAAAATCACCACAAATAATTTCAAATTAATAGTTCTATAAAGTAGAACTCGAAAGCTTTCTTTTGGTGCATTTTTCATCTAAGAATCTCCAGATTTTCCTGTCAAACTAACAAGAAGAAAGAAGGAAGGGAAAACTGCACTTAAAGAAAAGGTGAGTTTTTTAAAATCTATACAGCAAGACAGCTCTCTGAAGAAAGAGATACACTCCATTCTGACAAATATCCAAGACCTAATAACAAAAATGGACAAACTAGATACAAAAGTGGATAAAGTAAAAGAAGATTCTAATAAACAAATTGAAATACTGAGTGACATTCTAAAACAACAGAAAATACAAATTTCAGCAATAGAAGAATCTGTCTCAGATATTGACAGCAGACTGATAAACGCAAAGAAAAATATGGAAACTCTCCTATTACAAAACAACAAGCTCATCAATAAAGTAGATGATTTAAAAAAAACGAACCAGAAGAAATAACATCAGGATATACAGTATACCAGAAGGAATGGAAGGAGACAATATGATTAATTTTTTGACAACATGGATCCCTAAAACACTAAATTTACCAGAGGCTCTTTCTTTTGGCTTTGAAAGAGCCCATAGATCACTAACTACAATCCCATCAAACAATAAGAAGACATATCCTAGATCAATAATAGCAAAACTAATGTCTAGCCAGGACAAAGATCTGATCTTAAAATCAGCTTGGGCTCTCTCTGCTATAAAAATAAATGATTAGATAGTCAGATTTGACAATGACTACTCTACTACTGTTTTTACAAAAAGAAAAACTTTCATTCCTCTCATCAAATCTCTCAAGCAAGCTGGTATGAAGGCACAATTAACATACCCTGCCAAAATTAGACTTTGCCTTCCTGAGGGGAAAAGAACCTTCAAAACTTTAGAAGAAGCAAACACTTTTCTAAAGAAGAAGAATCTGGTAACTACAGAAGATCAAATGGATACAACTTCAACATTAAAGAGACAAGCAGCAATAAAGTCTGACTGCACTGTGAAAGACAAGAAGAAACTCAAAGACAAATGAACAAAATGTACTTTTTGCCTTTTTTGTCTCCTCTATCTTAAATCTTTTGAATAGTCAACTAACATTCTGATATCACAGATTGCTACAAAGATAAACGAGGTAAAATATGATTTTTATTTTCATTAATATCTCTATTGCTATTTTAAATCAATAATATAGATATATGAAGTAACATAACTTCATCCATCACATTTAGTATAAGCTGCAAGGTACTTAAGAAATGCCTAGCTGTTATTCTTAATAACCTTTAGTAATTAAAATGTATCCATTACATTTAGCATAGGCTGCAAGGTACCTAAGAAATGCCTAGCTGTTATTCTTAATAACTTCCATGAATTAAACTACATCTTGGAAAAAGTATATATTATTATTTTATTTATTTATTTATTTAGTTTCTCTATTAATACCTAAAAAGTAAACACATAAAAAAAAACGTTCATAAAATATAGCTAATGTGATATGTTGGGATTTACATAAGTGCAATGTCTCACTTGCAGTGCGATTATAGTATTCTATGTCTTGATTTTATGAAAACTATAGAGCCTCCTAAAAGGCTCTGTTTATATTGTTTAACAAAGTACTGGAGATGTGTTCATTTAGGGAAGTAAGCATGACATATTAGTTATAAATAACCTTAAAGATAGAGCTTATATTTTATGCCTGTTTTTATATTTTATGCCTGTTTTTAAACAGTATGGAAGTAAATGTGCTTAAACTGCCATTTTTGTACAGTACATTAGATTTGCAACACAAATAAACTTGCAGCATTTCGCGAAAATTTTTTTAATCATTTGATACATGGTAAATATAATTCCCGCCTTCTTAGCGAAATGGTTTTGAAATTAGAGTTTTTGAAAGCAGCTCGAGCCTTATAATCCATCCACAAACTTCATTTCTTTACAGAAACAACTGAGACGCCTTGCAGGAACTGAACAATTGACCTCTGAACCTGTAGTTCCTCTTTGAGACCAACGGACCAATCAGAATGCTGGAAAAACGGCAAAGTAACTCAAAACATAAAACGATCTTTATTTCAATATACCTGACAAATAAAAATAACTATATGTTTTACAAGGTTTATAATGCTGCTTGAATAAGAAGGTGCTTTTTTGTTGTCGGGGCAACAGTTCCAACGTAATGATCGCACTGCTGTTAATTTGTAGAGTGGTCCTCCTAATTTTGCCTCATACTGTCGTGCTGTTCCTTCTAAAATGCTTCATTTCCTGGTAAAGCACTACACTGTATTCAGGCAGTAACACAGGAAATACAGTTATTATTTTTTAGAAAATGAAAGTTAATACAACACATGTTGTATTAACAGGAATTCAGATAGAGTAAGGTTTTAAAGCCATTATTTCTTGTCTTTGCTGCTGATTGTTCAATAAAGAAGTTAAAAGCTTTGTTATGACTGAGCAGCCACTGTTGTATGTATAATCTATATATGAAGAATAATCAGGAAATAGACAGACAAAATGATTCTGTCTTCCTATAAAAATGCTACACACATTCATATTAATCTTTGGTCTGTAAAACTATCCTTCATTGCTAAGAAAGCTATTCCACTAAAATAAAAATGAGTTGCGAAGTTCCCCCTTTTTGTGCAACAGAACTGCCACTAAATCTTGGGTTAGAATCAAGGGGTCTTGCTCGCAATAACTCATAAGCAATGGACTACCTAATCTACTCTCAGTATTCATCAGCAGTGCCAAACAGCAGTAGAAAGAGATGTACTACCTACAAGAAATGAAGTGTCATAACATTTTGAAAATGTCATGACTTAATTGAATGTTATTAAGTTAAGGTACTGTCCCTCTTACAAACACACACCTGGAAAAAGTAATACAAGATATTCCATCAGCTCATTGGGGGTGTTGTCCTGATAACGGAAGAGTACCAATAAAAATATAATAAAAAAACAGTACAGCCACTTAATACAATACATTTTTTGAACATTGGTTATGTGCAGAGATGGTGCACAAATGCATTGCATACTAAAGAAGTATTGGTTAAAACGTCAATGCTAAAGTATTTCACCCTTAGTTTTTGTAATAATTTTAAGGGATACTGTGTTATACTGTTGCCATAACTTCTTAACTTTATGACGTGATGAGGTTTTTTTCTCTAAGTCTTGTTAGTACCTTGCAAGACACATTATGAGAAAATATAGAGATTAAGTGTTAAAATATTGTGGATGAAGGTCAAAAAAATATATGTAATATTGCATACTCCTTTTCCTGTTTTTTTTTTTTTTTTTTTTTATATACTGTTTCCCCAACTTGACACCCCATGAAATATAACATTTGTAGTAACGTACTGAAATTTTCTTTTTTCTTAAATTTTATATGACCTAGTTTATTCAAACAAACTTCTGTTTTTGGGGGGAGGGGAAATGAAGGTTATAATAGAATAAATACTTTATTTAATAGTTAGTTTATGCACACATAAATTTAAAAGTTTGTTGTTACCATTCTCTGAATGATTGATTGTAAGAATAGTAAGGTATTATATATTACTTACATTTAACCTTAATCAAAATATTAGTTCATATAGACTCTACAATATATAGCTCTATCTTCTTTTTGGTTATTAATGAAGCATGCAGTTGCAGTGACCTAATGTTATTGAATATGTGTTGGCATACCTGTGGCTTGTATGTAACACATATTAAGCCAGGAACACTAGATTCCATGAAGAAGGATGTTATTGTAAATACTATTTTACCTTCTTTAGTTGTTACAGAAACTCAGTCCATAACAAATTTTGTTATAACCTACAAGGTTAATCCCCTAGGAAATCATTATAGCTATTTTGAACTATTATACGTTTTAAATGGTCTTAACGTATAATTGTCTACCATTGAATGTTAATGGGCTAAATAACCATATTAAAAGAGCAAGCATTAGTAAATACCTTTCTTTACATAAGGCTGATATAGTATTTCTTCAGGAGACACGTTTAATTTCCCAAGACTTAAATAGTTTAACACTAAAAGACTATAAAATATTGACTAGTTCCCAATTTAATTACAAAAGAAGAGGTGTACTAATTCTTTGGAAAAAAAGTCTAAGGCTTCCTGAAATTGTAAACTCATATATAGACAAAGAGGGTATGTTAACTTTAGTTGTAATTAAGCTTGAAAGGAAATACTATACACTCATAAACTCTTACTGGATCCCTGGAATTGTTACAAAGTCAGTAAAGAAATACTTAGACATTATAACTTTACATTCTAGAGGAGAAATGATGGTCACAGGGGATTTTAATTGTATTCTTTCATGTGATGAAACTACGAGTTCTAAAACCTTCAAGACCTCCCCTGTAGCAAAACACCTACATAATTATATCAATACAAGAAATTTAAAAGACATATACCATATAAAACTTCCCTCTTCCCTAAAGTTCTCTCACTATTCGTATAGGTTTGGGACACAAACTAATATAGATAAAGTCTTAGTGTAAAATTCTTTGCAATCAAAAATAGATAATGTATTATTAATATCTTATCCCCTTTCTGATCATAGTGCCATTACTTTTAGCATAACTTTTCAAACTGAACCCTTAATACATTGCCAAAGAATACCAGCTTATATTACGAAAATAAAAGGCTCTCAAGAATGGATGTTATCAGAAATTAATCAGTTTTTAGAAACAAATAACAATGGAGAAGTGTCGGATACAATTCTATGGGACACCCTCAAAGTTGTATTATATGGAAAAGTTAAAATGTAGTATATGCAAAAAGAAAGGAATGGGATAAAAGACTACAAGATATTCAAACTGAATTAGATAACTTAAAAGATAATCTAACACCAAATGATAAGAAAGTCTTAGATAATATAAATAAATTAAACAAAGAATATCAAAATGTATTGCAACACAAAATATCTATAAATCTAGAGAAAATTAAATTATGTTCACACTCTATCAATTCTAAAAGTCTACATAGAATTGTAGTACGCTCAAAGTACTTGAAAGAAAGAAATCACATAAAAGAAATTACATATGTTGAAAATATGAGAAAAATAAAAGCTACAAATTTAAATTCCATACTACAAGGTTTCAAAAAACATTATGAAAATATAAATACTCTCAAACCAATAAACGAAAATATAAATCCAGACAAATTCTCATCTGATAATATTCTAAAGACCTTATCCCCTGGGAATATTGCTAAAATTGATAGACCTTTCACATTTACAGAACTAAAAAATCAAATAAACAACTTAAAAACTAATAAAGCACCAGGGTTAGATGGTTTAATTCCTGAAATATACAAAATCTGATAATACCTTAAAAATACTACTAAACACATTTTGAGAAATCAAAACTACTTATAATATCCCACCATCATGGAGATATTCATTAATCTCTCCCATACTTAAACCTGAAAAAGATCCTACTTCCTGTTCCTCCTATAGGCCCATCTCACTATTAAATATAGATTATAAGATTTTCATGAGCTTCCATTATACCTAGCCTAATAGAGGAAGATCAGACGGGTTTTATTAAACACAGAAAAGTCCAAGATAATATAATAAGACTTCTGACTCTTATAGATTTAGCTAATAAAAATAAAAACGAATTAACAATAATGAGTCTAGACATAAACAAAGCCTTTGATTCACTGAGTTGGTCCTATCTATTTAAAGCTTTACAACACTATAAATATTCTCTAAATTTTATAAAATTAATTAGAAACCTTTATGAAGACTCTGTTTCTTTTGTAAAGATAGGCTCTTTCTTATCCCCCTCATTTAAACTTACAAAAGGAACAAAACAAGGTTGCCCTCTTTCCCCTTTAATTTTCACTCTAGCTGTAGAACCACTAGCCAACTATATTAGAAATAATGTTCACGTTAAAGGCTATAATTTAAATATTAACATATTTCCAAAGATTCAGCTATTTGCGGATGATTTGTTACTAACTAGTGGAGACATTGATACATCTTTAGATCAGCTACTTAACATTTTAGATTTATTTGAAGGTTTATCTGGACTAAAATTTAACCATAACAAGACCCAGACTTTGTTAATAAATAAAAAAATGACTATGAAAATGAAAAGTTATAAATGCTTCAACTGGGACAATACACAAATTAAATACCTGGGTGTTCAAATTAATTCCACTCTTAAGAATAAAATTACTACAAACTATAATATCTTAACAAATGTAATTATTAATCTCACAGATAATTGGAACAAACTTTATTTTACTTTTGAGGACAGCTAATGCTAATTAAAATAATAGTGTAACCTAAAATTCTTTATATAAGTCAGTCTTTAATCATTCCCCCAACCAAGAAAATATTAAAAAAAATAGTAATAACTTACTAAAATTTCTGTGGTATCCTCAAAAACCCAGAATATATTTACAAAGACATGTGGCAAGTTGGAAAGAAGGAGGTATTAGTTTTCTTAATATTGAATAGTATGTAAATGCTTCTATTTTTAATATAATCCTTTTATGGTTAAACCCCTCATATAATTCATATTGGAAACTATTACATGAAAAAATTTTATTAAACAATAATAGAACATTAATTGACCCTCTAAATATAACACACCAACATACCTTTATTTGGTCTTTAAAAATATACATACAAGATAAGCAGAAGTTAAAATAGTGTTCCTTTATCAGTCTAATAATAGCAAATGTCATGAAAATCACCCAATCTAACCAGTCAATTAAAAGATTATTAATATTCATTTTTTCATATTGCTTATACTAATGAATGTTTAATATCTTTTGATAAAAATAAAATGCTTGAATTTAAAAATAAATAATGACTTAATACACTGGAACCAATTCTTATCTACTAATGGAATTTATTCAGCTAACCATCTAATTACTAGATACAGCCTACAAAACAATAACTGGATAGACATACAAACCTGCAGACAATTTATATATAACAAAAAGTACAGTTTTGTACCTACCATAAATGTAGATGTTCGAAGATCCACATTGCTGCAGTCCTTACTTATGGGTAGTCCGCTGTCCTCGGTCGGCCCGAATACCAAAGTATTAGGCTGACGTCGGTCATGGGCGCCTAAATCTGACATCAGAGCGTCAGGGTATAAAGGCGCATGACCGACGTCATATCCTCAGTCTTTTCTTGCCCCAGATGTCAGAAGGCCAAACCAGAAAGGCCACAGCCAAAAACAGAATACCTCCCAAAAACATGCCCAACAACAACCATCACCTAAAGCATAGCCCCAAGTCTAACTACAGTGGGGAAGGAGGGAGGGAAAATTGGACTGCAGCAATGTGGATCTTCGAACATCTACATTTATGGTAGGTACAAAACTGTACTATGTTCTTCATCTCACATTGCTGCAGTCCTTACTTATGGGTAGAATCCCAAAGCAACGGGAAAGGGAGGATGGTAAAAATCATAAAGCATTAGGGGCCGCTAAAATGCCCTGTAAAATTGCAGTGGCAAATCCAGCCCTAGACTTAGAATAAAGAGGAAGGTGGTAATGTTTAGAAAAGGTATGCACTGAACTCCAAGTAGCTGCCTCCAAAATGTCTTTTGTAGCTACCCCCCCTTAGAAAGGCCGTAGAAGTAGCAGTAGCCCTAGTGGAATGAGGCCTGATTCCAGCAGGAATCTCCTTAACATGATGGGAATAACAGAAGGAAATACAAAACCCAATCCATTTAGAAATAGTTTGTTTTGAAACAGGTTTACCCTGTGAACCCAAAGCAAAAGAAACAAACAATTGCTGAGACTGTCTGAACTCCTTGGTTCTGCTCAAATAATAACGCAACTGCCTGTGAATATCCAAAGTATGCAAAATTTTCTCCCCTTTATTTTGGGGGTTTGCATAAAAAGTAGGCAAATGAATAGTTTGATTTAAGGCCACACTGGAAACCACCTTAGGCATAAAGGAAGGATTAGTACGCAAAGATACCCTATCCTTATGAAAAATCAGGAAAGGCTCCACTGCCATGAGGGCCTGTAATTCAGAAACCCTTCTTGCAGAGGTAATGGCCAACAAAAAAGCAGTTTTCCATGACAAATACTTTAACTCGGCAGTAGCTGCAGGCTCAAAAGGTTGTAGAGTAAGTTTTTCCAACACAAAATTGAGATCCCAACCAGGAGTAGGAGCTCTACGTGGGGGTCTTATATTCTTTGCCCCTCTAAGAAATTGCTTAAACCAAGGATGAGAGAATAAAGGAGGATCACAATCATAGTGAGCAGAAATGGCTGCAGCATGGACCTTTATTGAGGAGAAAGACAAACCCTTGTCCAATAACTCAGTAAGATATTGAAGAGCAACACTTAAATCAGGTTTGGAGACATCAAAGTCTTTTCCTTTGCTCCAAATTAAAAATCTCCTCCATTTATCAGCGTAAACTTTCCTGGTACTAGGCCTCCTGGCCTCCAAAATAACATTCAAAACTTGTTGTGGAAGCTGAGACCCTCCAGAGTCTAAAACAGAATATGCCAGGCTGTTAGATGTAGAGACTGAATCTTGACATTGAGGAAGTGACTGTCCTCTTGTGACAAAAGGTGCGGAATCAAAGGCAGACGCCATGGAGGTTCTCGTACTAAGCTCCTCAGTAGTGGGTACCAGTGTTGTCGAGGCCAATCCGGTGCTATCAAAATCATGGTTGGCTTGTCTTGTCTGGCCTTCAAGAGTACCTTGGGAAGAAGAGGCAGAGGTGGAAAGGCATATACATGCAGATTGTTCCAACTGAATGATGGAGCGTCCACCTTCCAAGCTGTGTGATGAAACATTTTTGTGCAAAACTTTGGCAACTGGTAATTTAGTGGAGAAGCGAACAGATCTATGTCTGGAGTTCCCCATAACACTGTCAACTGTTGAAATACATGAGGATCCAATTTCCACTCGTGAGGATCCACTATTTGTCTGCTCAATACATCTGCTAAGGAGTTCTGTGCTCCTGGTAGAAACCTTGCCTGAAGATTGAGGTGTAGATTGAGAGCAGTTTCCCACAGAATCATTGCTTGCCTGCAAAGAGGGTAAGAATGGGTTCCCCCCTGCTTGTTGATGTACCACATGACAGTAGTGTTGTCTGTTTGAATCAACACCTGCCCTGGGTGAAGTAAATCTTTGAAAGCCATCAATGCAAACTGGACTGCTAACATTTCCTTCAAGTTGATATGCAAATGTTGGAGTTTGACAGGCCACGTGTTTTGCACCCATTTTCCATTGAGATGTGCTCCCCAAGCCTTGTCCGAGACATCTGTTGTTAGAATCTGACTCGCCTCTGGCCGGGTCACAGAGAGTCCCTTGTTTAGGTGACATTCCTGAGCCCACCACAAAAACTCCTTCCGAATGCAAGGTATTATCTGAATGACAGTGTCTAGATCTTGGCAGTGCTGTGTCCATACATTTTTGAGATACCATTGAAGCTTCCTCATATGCAATTTGGCATTGGGAAGCACCAGAATACAAGATGCCATGAACCCCAAGGCTTGAAGGACTGTCCTTGCAGTCAGCCAGGACCGTAGAGACATTTGATGGAAATAAAGAGAAAGGCTTCTTTGTTTGTCCGGGGTCAAAAAGGCCATCTGGGAAGCTGTATTCAGTCTCACACCCAGAAAGCACATGTCCTGAGAGGGTACTAGACTGGACTTTGTTTCGTTCACAGAATACCCTAGGCATCTTAACACTGCCATCACATACTGTAGATGATGAAGAAGTTTGTCCTTTTCTTGTGCAATAATCAGGCAATCATCCAAATAAGGATAAATCTGTATTCCTCTTAGTCTGAAAAATGCTATCACTGGAGCCAGAACCTTTGTGAACACTCTGGGCAGTAGATAAGCCAAAGGGCAATGCAGAGAACTGATAATGTAAATTTCCAGCCCGAAAACGCAGGTACCTCCTGCAACTGGGCCTGATAGGAACATGGAGGTAAGCCTCTTTGAGATCCAGAGTAACCATCCAGTGATCTTTTCCCAACAGAGGTAAAAGTTGTTGTAAAGTCAGCATCTTGAACTTTGGAATGTCCAGGTAAGTGTTGAGGATAGATAAATCCAAAATTGGTCTCCACGTGTTTCCTTTCTTTGGAACTAGAAACAGGTGAGAATAAAATCCTAGGCCCACTTCTGACAGAGGAACTGGCTGTATAGCTCCTATTTGAAGAAGTAAAGAAATTTGTCTGCGAGCCTCTATCCTTTGCCGAGGAGGGACGTCTGGCATGCCTTTGAAAGGAGGCATGGTATGGAAATAGAACTTGTAACCTCGGCTTATAATGTCCAATACCCATTTGTCCTGGGTGACTAAATGCCAATTTTGCTTGAAAAGAGCCAACTTTCCTCCCAAAGGAGCTGCCAGGCAAGAAGAATCTGGCAGCTGAAAATGTAGGTCATTGGGCCTGTTTACGAAAGGACTGGCCCCTGCCCTCACCAGCAGATTGAGCAGGCGAACTCCATTGTCTCGGCCTGAAAGTACTCTGAGCTCTGCCCCTACCACGCCTAGATCTACCCCTAGACTGAGAATCAGAAGAAGGGTACGCCCACCCCTTAGTAGGCCAATTTCTACTAAACTTTGGAGGTTGTACCTGCAAAAATCTTTAACAGTCTGCATAGACTTAGCCTTGTCTTCCATTTTCTTTAAGACTGACTCCACAGGAGGACCAAACAAAACTTCAGACTGTAAAGGGGCATCCAGAATTCTAGACTTAACATGCTCAGACAAATTCTGATCCTTAAGCCAGGCGTGCCTACGAATAACTGAACCAGTGGCAGCCACCCTGGAAGAAGCCTGTAAAGCATCAAAACCACATTGCAAAGAGTGCTTACCCACCTGTTCAGAAACATGCACTAAATCCTGCAATTCTTTACACTCTATGCCCTCTGCCAAAGCATCCACTTTAGACCTTAGCTGAGAAAGGAGGAAATTCTGATACTTCAACATATGAAACTGGCAGTTCAAAGCTCTCATTGCTAAAGTAGAAGAGGTATACACCTTCTTACCCCATCTATCCAAAGCTCTAGCTTCCTTATCCAGAGGAAATGGATTCTTAACAACAGAGGCTCTAACACCCTTAGGCCCCTGACTAATAGTTTCTGGGTCCGCCCTAGGACTCTTATACAGATATTTATGAGCCTCAGGCACCCTGTAATACCTGTCTGGTTTAACTGGGGCAGGAGGCACAGAATCTGGATTAAGGGAAGCTTCCGAAAAAACATCTGAAACAACATCCAAAACCGGAGGTATAGCTAAGGGTCTATGCTGTGGTAAAAACAAGAACTCCCTAAGTCTCTTCCGTGAATCAGAGTAATCCTGTCCCTCCCACTGAAAATGCTCCCTCATGGAATGCAGAGTTTCTGAAAATGAAAAATCCTCTGGAGGAGAAGCAGAAGGAGTGGAATCCTCTGCCTCAGAATCAGAATAAGGAGGAAATCTTGAATGTCTTCAGCAGAAGACTCTGAATCATCTGAGGCCTGCTCCAAACTTTCCAACTCTGGCTCCATCCTGGGCCTTTTATCAGGAGGGGGCATAGAACCTCTAATTAAAGTAATCAAATCCTCTGCCATTTTAAGCATGTGCTTTTTAGGCACAGACCCTGAAGAACCAGAACTGACACCAGAGGAAGGCAAGACAGACCTGCCCTTAGAAGGAGCCTTAGAAACAGTAGCAGAAGGCCTAACCACCTTAGGCATAGAAGGGAGAATAGTAACCTGAGAGGCCCCTTCAGCCTGACCTGCCTCCTGAGAGGCCACATCCTGTAAAATCAAAGTTTCCCCCAGGGACTCAACAGAAACTTCAGCCGGATCCACCTGTTTAGCTGTAGCTTCTAAAGGTCCGGCGTCCGTAACGGATGAATCATCCTGCCTAGGCTTTAAAGATTTGTCTTTGCGCTTCTTAGTAGAAGCAGGCGCCGGAACATCCGACGGCATATTATAATTACACCTCTTGCCAAAGACTAACCTAGCGCAATCTAACCTCCGTTTTATAGTGCGCTTATTAAACCTAGCACAAAACCGACACCCGACTACGTCGTGCTCCGGTCCCAAACAAGGAATACAAAGCGAGTGGTAATCCCTATGCGGTATCTGTTTCCCACAAGAAATACAATTATTCACTTTTTCTGACATCCGTAAGTAACTGAGGCAAGAAAAACAAAAATATTCCCCAACGGGGTACTTAGCCCAACTTGGTATCGGTCTGAAACTCCGAAAACGAAAAATTTCAGAACGCCGAACGGCACTTGCAACACTGCTTCTGCATCGGACCATGCGGCAAAAAAGACTGAGGATATGACGTCGGTCATGCGCCTTTATACCCTGACGCTCTGATGTCAGATTTATGCGCCCATGACCGACGTCAGCCTAATACTTTGGTATTCGGGCCGACCGAGGACAGCGGACTACCCATAAGTAAGGACTGCAGCAATGTGAGATGAAGAACATCAATATTTTCCTTACAAACCCATGGAAACAACATACATAAAACACTAGAACTTTTGACTAATATAATTGATGGTTCTTTGAAAGGCACCTCATTTATATCCCTAATATATAAAGTCATTATATCTGATAATGATTCCACAAATGCTTCTTTTTGGGAATACTCCACCAAAATAAATAACGGAGAATTTACTACTAAAAACAAGAAATTACTTCTAAAATCAGTACAAAAAACAACAATTTCTCCTTACTGGAAAATATACACGTGGAAATTCCTCCACAGAAGTTATTATACACCTCAAAGAATTGCAAATATGTACAAAACAAATTATATGAAATGTTGGAGGTGTAAAGCTACAGAAACTGACTGGTTTCATATGATTGTTGAATGTAATATGTTATCCCAATTTTGGAAGGAATTTGAATGTTTCTGTAAGGCCTTATGGAATGATAATTGTGAAATTTCAAGTTCACTCATTTTATTTAATGTACCAGTAACAGAAATCGTACCCAGATCTCAAACACACCTTCTTTGGTCAATACTTGCAGTAGCTAGAAAGGTTGCAACAAAAAATTGGAAAACTAACTCTCCTATATCTTTTAGAAATGATTTTATTTATTTAGCCAGGACCTTATGTGAAAAATAAATATCTAGTTTAAAAATGAATGCAAATAATTTAACACACAAATTAATTGCTTGGGAAAAGTTACAATCATTACTAAAAAAGTATTAGATGATTTCCTGAATGTATATAGAAGTATTTCCTTGTTATGGACTTTGTAAATAATTTGTTTCAGTTTTGAGTGTAAATATGTTATTACTGTTATTATTCTTGTTATAAAAAAAAATAAAAAACATTTTTGAAAAAAAAATAAAACCTACTTTCTTACTGACCTTTCCAAATATGGTGATTGTTCTTCTTTCGTTCCCTTTAAAAAATATCTTTGCTTGAATAATAATTCCCCTTAACTTTTCTTTGATTTTCCTTATACAAATCCTGCTCTTTAAAAAAAATCTGTCATTCTCTTCCAGCATAACCAATAGCCTTTATCTTAATCTGTTATATGATTTTTATGCCTATCAAATACCTGTAATTTAAACAATAGTTCTTTATACTTTTTAAAGTCTCAATCACTATTATGTCCATATATTGTAAAACTCTGCCCTCTTGTTTTATTTCCCTTTTCACCAAAAATTCTCCCCTGAATCTTTTTATTCCATTACCTACTACTACTAGTACATTATTATTAGTTATTTCTACCAAATAGCTAAGAAAATAAAAAAAAAAACACAAAATATAACTCTGCCCTCATTTTCTTTTAAATTATCTGAAATCAAAAAAATAGTCAATCTTATTTTTTCTCTGTCCTCTCTGATTTGTCTAGTACTCCTTTTCCCATATTTTAATGATCCACAGTGTCAAACTTCTTTTATAATTTTAACATTGTATCTTAGTCCTTAAATTAACATTCACATCTTCCATTATAATTAATTCTATACTGACAACACATTTTTTATTTCCTCAAAAAAGACTTCTTTCCAAAAGAGTGCAAGCATATAATCCTATTCTACATACATCTTCTTTGTACCTAATATCTAAACTATCTTAACTATACATACTTCTAAAACTTTAACTGTGCTTCTACATAAAAAGTATTATTTCAAACATTTCAAGCACCAAATTTGAAATAACATCCCTCATTCTTTTTGTAAATCTTGTTTCATATAATGTAATAATATTTGCATCCAATTTAGTATACCACTCTAAATTGTACATCTCCTTACTTCATTAATAATACTATAAGCATTCAAAGATACAACTTTAAAGCTACCACTGACTTTTTTAACAACATTTTTGTATTTGTACTCTCTTTCCTATTGAAATCCTAACCCTTAAATTTCTATTGCAACTTTTATTCTCACCAGAAATATAGTTTTTTTTTTCATTTAATGCATCAGACCTATTACTTGTTTAAACTTGAACTTCATGTACCTCTAACTGTAAATCCCCTTCTTGTACAAACATATCCTCCTCACTTTTTTCTTTATTTTCCACCCAAATTTGATTTTCTTCTTCCCCTCTTCATTATTTTCCACAGACATACTTTAATAACCTCATTCTTCTCAACATTTACGTCACAATCCATCCAAAAATAACCTTCATCCTTATGTCTTGTGCACACAGTTTTACAATTCTTAACCATATATCTCTTTTCCACTCACAAATTACACCATATTTTATCACAATTAAGTAAGATGAGAAGCATCTTAGCAGGAAACAAAAAAAAACAAATTTTGGGCTGACCAACATATCTTAAAGTAGCCCTACAACCATTAACAAACACACAAGGTAAATGACTTATACTATCATCTGCAATTTTTAAAGTTACCTCCCCCTCCCAACCACCAATTCAAAAAAAACCTATTAGCCCTCACTTTTACAAAACCATTCATCTGTCACATATTTTTAAATGTATTTTTAAATCAGTCTCTTCCACTTTGTGAGTCCTGAATTGCAGCAAAATATTTTTCTGTCCAGAAATAATGTTCCATGGGAAAAGGAATTCTGAAGTTCATGCAATTCAGTAAATTTTAGCATCAATGTTTCATTTTCAAAATTCACATCTCAAAAAGATTCACACCAAAAACGAATAAATAAACAAAAATGCTGTGCTTTAAAACCCACTGGTACAAATAGATTGTCCTACACATGGCATTGATCTATAAAAGAATCATTTTAGTTCTTACTCTCACTACCAATCTTTTTTCAGTACTTATTTTCCACCAACATTAATTTTCTGTTTTCTAAATTTTTTCTAAGACTTCAGAATAAAGTTGTTGTCCATAGTCCTCATAAGCCATTTGATTATCTTATCAAACACATTCTCCATTGTATCAGACCATGAAACTGCCAACTCTTCACCCAGATCATCTTGTCTCATCACTGCAATTAACAAACTATCCTCCAACCCCCTGGGCAGTACTTCATTTACAATTAATCCTCTATAAATAGACCAGTGGTGTCCCTCGGGCCTGGAGGTGGGACCTTTCCTTTTTGGTATTTACTTCTCAAATCTTAAAACAAAGAGCCAAGATCTCTAGCTAATAATGTTTGCAGATGACTACAAACTGGAGGTTGTTTTTAAGTCACCCTATTACACCTAAAACCTCCAATATGACCTCTCCATAGTAAACTCTTCTTGTACCAAAAATGGGCTCAAACTAAATGTTTTTTTTTTGGTAGATAACCCTTCCCATCATCACACTGTACAAAATGAAAATGTGGTCAGGGACCTAGGCAGTTAGTTTGATAGCTCCCTCTCTTCTGATCATTATGTATTAACAGTTATCAGGAAATCCTTTTATTTAGCTCAGCTAATTGCCAAAGGAATATCATCAAGATCTAAAGAGGTAACCACCCCTTATACTCACCATTGATCAAGCCGGTTATCTGGTACAATGCCCCAATTGGGGTGTATCTCATTAAACATATCGATCAATTAGAAAGACCCCAAAGGGTTTCTAACTAGGAATAACATGGGTCTAAAATCCCTGAGCTATCAAGAGAGGCTGAAAGCTCTATCCCTTTATGCTGTATCTTAGATTTTTGAGGGGGAATCTCTGCTTTGCTTACTTCTCCATTAGAGACCTGATTGCCATGGACCTCCTGTATCTTGCTTCTCCAATATCTAAACTAGTACTAGAATCGGGGACCTACATCTTAGCATCAGATAAATAAAACATGGTGGAGGGATAGGTTTATAACACAGCACCTCCCAAACCTCTGGAATAAACTTCCTTTGCATGTTCAGCAGCATGAGTCAGTAACTTCCTTTAAATATAAACTAGATGACTGGATAGTCTGATGGCTTCAGCAAATGTACTCAAGGACTGACTGGTATGGGGGTCTATATTATATCCTCGAACGCTTAAAAAAGCGAACGCTGATTGATCGAACTTATTTTCGTGAAACTGCAAAATATCGAAGCAGCAGAAACTCAAATTTTTTCCTAGGGAAAGAATTTGGTTGTCCGTTTCTGTTGCTTTGGTATTTTCAGTGTTATGGTGGAAAGTTACCGGTCGGATTCAGGTAAGTGTGCGATTGCGTGGTTGTGAGTGTTAGGGTGATTTAGGTGAGTTAGGGTTAGGGCTCGGGTTAGGTGTATGTGCGATTGAGTGGACATGAGGGTTAGGGCAGATTTAAGTGAGTTAGGGTTAGGGAGTGGGTGAGGTGAGTGTGCGATAGTGACGGACCTTAGGGTTAGGGTTTGGGTTAAGGTAAGTGGGTAGTTAGTGGTGTGTGCATAGTTTAGTGTAGGGTTAGTTATCAGACTTTAGGTGTATGTGTGTGGATTTCTGTTTGTTTGGTGCGCTTGTGTTGTGTGTATGTGTTTTGGATCAGCGATTTTTTTCCCTGGGAAAAAAATCGCTGATCTGACAGTTCGAGATTGTAAGCTTTCACTTAAATTAGGTCGATCAATCAGCGTTCGCTTTTTTAAGCATTCGATGATATAATATAGACCCCTGGTATGGCCCTCCTAGAGAAAGGAGGTTCAGTCTGAGAGAGGGTACTGGCGAGGTGTGAATGGTCATAAGACTAAGTGGCCTTGAGATATCTATGAATCGATGAGGATAATCCCTGTGGAGTTTCTAAAAGAAACATGAAAGTCCTTTATGAACTGATTATTAAGCTTAAAAGCCAGTATATCTGGCACTGAGAAGATTGTTAACACAATCACTACACCTCAAACACCACCCACACTTACACAACACACACCCACAAATGGGGAGATCCTTAACAAAAACATACCCAAACAAAGGAGAGCTTCAAGGAAAAAACCTCTGAGGCAAAAACACATGCAATCCTCACAGCCCTCCACACCACATACCATGCATAGTTCACACATTTGTGTCTCATAACCACTAAGGCTTAACCGTAAACCCAACATATTAGTCATAGGTGATTCCATTGTGGGACACGTGGGAGTGGGAGGATGGCAGAATGGTTAAGGTGTTTGCCTTGCAAACACATGGTATGGGGTTTGATTCTCACATGGGGTAAATGGCTAGGCTTAAAATGGCCCGCAAGGGCAATTAGCATAGTACCAATCTATGAATCTATGAATCTATGAATGTGTCTCTCACCAGGCTGGATAAGGAAAAAGTCATGGTTAGTTGTCTTTCAGAGGCCAAAATCTACCATATCTCACACGGACTCAAGTATGTCAACAACAGGTACTGTTATGACTGTGTCATAGTCCATGTTGGTGTGAATGACTTCAGACGTACCTCCCTGGACTATATGAAGAGAGACATGATTGAACTCCCTGAATATGTGTCCCAACCAAGTATGTCCCTAGCCTTAAGCAGCATTCTACCATCCCCCAGAATGATGCCTGAATAGAAATAGAAAATGATTGACTTTAACAATTGGCTTAGTTTCTGGTGTCACTCCAGGGGGATCCAGTACCTGACAGCCTATGAAGATATGATCAAAAGACCACGATGCTTTGCCAGAGATGGCCTGCATCTGTCTCACCTGGGCTTCAGGATTCTGGCAAAGGCTCTTGCCTCCACTACAGTGCCATTTTTAGGAAAAGTGATGAGGTTAAAAATACCAACATAAAAATTTCAACAAAACACAAATTAAAGGTCATGCTGCTAAATGCTAGGACTCTAAACATGAAACTGCACTCATTGCAAGCATTCCTAACCCTGGAAAATGCAGGGTTAGGAATCCACTGCATGGGTGTCATAGGAGGAAACCCATTAATGCTACGTAGGCCTTATGATCCTCCTCTTCCACAGTAGTCCTAAAAATAGACAAGATATTTGTATTTGTTGGAAAATCTCTATAGAGTACTACAAGATCAATAAACTTTGCCAGGAGTACTTCCAGGGCCTCCCCCCATCTACAAAGAGACACACTCTCTCCAACATGCATAGTCTATAACAGGTGATTCGAGCAGGTGCTTGGACACACAACTATAGGTCCCCCTCTATGATGCAGGAAACCCATACCATGTATTTAAATGTATTAGAAACACTAACCATCCAACCCAATACTATATCCATGGGTGGCTTTAATTACCCACTATTAACTGGAAATCCTATACAACACCAAACGTACATGCACAGAGATTCCATTTTGTAAACACAAACTCCCTGGACCAGATAGTGAATACACCAACCAGGGGTCCAACCATACTGGATCTGGTCTTTACTAATGTGGGCGACTGATGCACATCCTCTACTGTAATGCCTTACCTGGTAAGGTCAGACCACAGAATGGTCTCCTTTAAAGTAAAAATAAAACCTGGACCCACAGCTAAACCTGGATTATTCAGAAGCTATTCTAAGGCTAACCTCCTGCTATTAAATGAGAACCTGGCAAAATTTCAAGCCACCATAAACCCTGAGAGCACTTCTGTCTATGCAGAACTGTTCACAGAAACCCTGTACAAGCATGTTAATAGCTGCATAGAGGCAGTTGTATCCACCAGGAAGAAGTACAGAACTAACTCAAAAAACAAACCACCCTGATGGAATCACAAAATCAATTGGCTATATAACAGGAGGAAGAAAATCACGGCAAAATTAGGATATGCAGCACCCAGCAGGATAAAAGCACTCTCATCAAACTTAATAAAAAACAACCCAGAGGACAAATAAAGTCTACCAAAGCCAAATTTTAGGTGAGTTTGGCCTCCCAGGCCAAGGACAATCACAAAGCATGATTTAGCTATGCCTGCAACCTCAAAGGCAACACACAATTGTGTACAGAGCTCATTGTAAATGGAGCCACCTATACTGAGCCAGGAGATATAGCAAACCTCCTGGCTGATAAATTCAGCTCCAACTTTACTCCTCTCTCCCCTCTGGAAATATCATCAAATATAACTCCCCCTACTATCACTAGGGAACAGATCCTTAATGCTCTCTCTAAGACCAAGAACATTGCATCAATGGGCCCAAAGAATATCCCAGGATGCCTTCTAAATAGCATGAAACATGACCTATCAGGGCCTCTGGAATTTATTTAACTGTAGCCTCCAAACAGGCTTCATGCCTCATGAATGGAGAAAGGCAACAGTCATCCCTCTGCACAAAGGTGGGCCATCTACAGACCCTGGAAACTGCAGTCCCATAAGTCTCACTAATCTTATATGTAAAGCCATGGAAAGAATTATGATGTAGATGATCAATAGAGATATAGTAAATCTCCAGACACTAGACACAATCCAGTTTGGTTCTGTCAAGGGCAGATCATGCCCACTCAACCTGGTGGACTTCTTTGACAAGGTCACCAAAGCAATGGATGATGGCAAAATCATTCACACTGCCTACCTTGACCTGGCCAAGACATTTGACACAATACCCCACTTGGGCATTGTTGACAAATTCAAGATGTTAGGTAAAAACCCATATGTCACCCGGTGGATAGCCAACTGGCTCACAGACAGGACCCAGGAAGTTAGAACTGGAGAGTCCACCTCTACAAAGAGGCCAGTCACAAGTGGAGTTCCTCAGGGATCAGTCCTCGGACCACTCCTTTTTGGCATTTACTTCTCAGAAGTCATTGCCAATGTCAGTGGTCTCTGGCTGACTAAATTTGCAGATGATTGCAAATTAGGAGCTGTCATTGAATCTCACACTGATACAAATGTTCTCCAGGAGAGGCTGACACAGACAAACAATTGGTGTCAGAGCCATGGACTAAAACTAAATGCCAAGAAATGCATAATAGTATCCTTGGAAAGTCATCCATCCCTGGTAACTATCATATTGACAACACACCCCTTAGAGTTGAACCAGTAGTCAGGGACTTAGGGGCACACATAGATAGCAATCTAGCCTTTGATCATCACATGTCTACAGTGGTGAGGAAATCATTCTATGTTGCACAACTTATAAACAAAGGTATGGCATCTAAGTCCAAGGAAGTCATTGTTCCACTGTATTTGGCATTCATCAGACCTGTCATTAATTACAATGCCCCCTTCGGTATGTACCTAACCAGGCATATCCAACAACTGGAACGTCCACAGAGGTTCCTCACTAAGATAATACAGGGCATAAGTAATATGTCCTATGCAGACTGCCTCAAGGCTCTATCCATGTATTCCATCTCCTACAGGCTTTTTTTCAAAATATTTTGTTAAGTTTTCTATGAAAAGTAAAAGACAACAAATGACAAACAGTATTCTCATTCTAAGACAAATTATTAACAAACAAAGTAAAAACTATTTACAATATATACATAGGCCTGTAGCAAAACTGCAAATCACAGTTAAAATACACAAGTTCTTTAGTATAAGTATCAATTCAGAAAGAGTCATGGTCCATTTGTAAAGTCTCATTAAGTGTTAAAACTTTTCTCCATGAATTATTAACAAATGTCTTTGGATAGATTCTAAGTTCTTTGGTCTTAGTTTCTTTGATTGCCAGGTCTTTCACTGAAGACAAGAAATCCTCAACAGTGGGTGGGCAGCTAGTTTTCCATCTTCTGGTGATGCATTTTCTGGCAATAGCAAGTACTGACCATAGTAAATACAAATTATTCTTATTCAAAAAGTAACCTGTATTCACATTGAAAAGAACTAATGATATGGACAATAAGAAGAAATCAGTAAATAATGTTTTGAGAAAATCATCTATGCTGTTCCAATAACCCTTTAATTTAGGACAATCATAAAAAATATGTGCCCAATCGGCTTTAATGTGTTCTGTACATCTCCAGCAGGATACGCTGGAGCTATTATTGATTTTAACTATCTTATCTGGTGTCAGAAACGCCCTATGGAGATATTGCCAAGCAAAAATACTCCAGTAAGGAGACCATGAAGTATGCTTGATGGATATTTTTTTTTTTGTTTTTCATCATGTGCGAAATTAAAAGAACAGCCTTTGAATATAAAGTTCTAGTAACTTTGATTTATACTAGTCTTATAAAAAATTAACATGTTATATAATTTTGAAATAATGTTATTTGTATTGAAGCTCTTATGTAAAATTTTACACATGAGAGTTATCATCTTTGGTCTTTCTTGATGAGTTTTTAAGTATTATGCATAAATCTTCAGAATAAGTTAAGATACTTTGTAAAATTAACCAGTTTTGAGGAAGTAAATCATGCTCTTTTAGAAGAAACTGAGAGTCTAAAACTTTAGTGTCATTTATGCATTGATACCAACATATAAAGTTCTTGGATTCCCAGCTATCTAGAACACTGAGATGTATTTTATCAGGAAAATTCCTTGTCATTTTAAAGGGGATTAACAGTTCAAACCAAGTCTTAATATCAGCATTAGAGTTAACAAATTTTCTGAAGAAATTAAAATAGTGATTTAATGAATTTAATGTTGTGGGTTTGGCAATATTGTGTTGGGTAATATAACATAAGAAGTACCATAACTTATTAGAAGAATTATTCAATGGGAGTTTGGCTAACAGGGGATTTTCATTAATTAGTAAGGTTAGATGTAATAGTTTCCAACTAAAGTGATAATTTGTGGTCTTTATTAGAAGACTGAATGTTTAGGTGATCGAACATCTAAACATCGATCTTCAAATATCAAAAGCAAAAAACGGTGAACGGACGATTTAACGCAGGGAAAGATTTCCCTTGGCCATTTGCCAGAGTTTGCTATTTCCCTACTGTTGACTGATCTCAGAGTTGGTATATTTAGATAGGGGGAGTGTGGGGGGCACAGCCCCCCAACATTGTGAGGTGTAGGGGGTGAAGCCCCCCACTTAATTTAGATGTAAAGTAATGTTTTTTGTGTTGTGACTGAGGGACGTGTTTCCCTGGGACATTCGACATTGTGCGGTTCGATATTAGAAGATTGATGTTTAGATGTTCGATAACCTAAACATTTGGTCTACTAATATAAATCCATAATTTGGATTAATCCAGTTTAAAATAACCTTAAATATGGATGCATTAATATATGTTTCAATATCTGGGAATTTGATTCCTCCTTGCTCCCAATATCTAATGTGATGTAGAAAAGCTATTCTGTTTCTTAATCTATTTATATCTTTAATATATTGATATTTATAAGAAAAGTTAAGAACTAGAGCTATGTAGAGTATTTTTGGTAAAAGTGTCATTTTTATTAATTGTAACCTGTATTTAAAGGTGATGAGAATTTTGTTCCAGCTATTTGCATGCTTATTTATTAAATGTATAATATTTTTATAATTATATTCAGTTGTGTTTTCTGTGGATTTACAATATAGCGTTATTCCTAGATAATCAAGAGAGTCTGAGATTGCACCAATAATGTGAATTATCCGATTGTACATTTCCCGTCTTATTTAAGAGCATATGTTTAGATTTAGCTCTATTGAAATGTAAACCCGAGATTTTTTGGAAATGGTTCATCACAGAATCTAATTCTAATAGAACTGATTGTGAGTTACTTAACATGAGCAATATATCATCTGCATAAAACATTATCTTGGAATTATACTGATTGTAAATATTTATACCAATGATCTTTGGATTGTCATAAATAAGGGCAGCAAATATTTCAATGGCTAATGCAAATAAAATAGGGGATAAGGGACATCCCTGCTTAGTGCCTTTGGTTATTTGAATAGATTCAGATGTGAAGGGCTTAATTTAACTTAAGCTACATTGTTTTGGTATTTATTTTTTATTAGAGAAATGAAAGAAGACAGAAAGTGAAAATAACGTAACACTTCAAACCTATATTCCCAGTTAATGGAATCAAATGCCTTTTCTATGTCTAAACCAATCACTAGTGCTTCTTTATATCCCTTGTTCAAATATTCAATAAGTGTTAAGATCCCGTGGATGTTACCATAAGTGTGCCTTTCATGTATGAAGCCTGATTGATCATGATTTATTATTCACATCAGTGGGACCTTTAATCTATCTGCAAAGATGGACATAAAGATTTTATAATCATTATTTAATAATGATATGGGTCTGTAAGAACTACAAAACTGTGGGTCTTTGTTGGCTTTTATGATAGGTGAGATCAAAGAGTATCTCCACGAAGGTGGTATAATGCCATGTGATTGAACTTCTACTAGAGTTTCATGAAAGAAGGATAGTACAGATGAGGGGAGCAATTTATATATTTCAATAATTATGCCATCCATCCCGGGGGCTTTATTGGGCTTAAATTTTTTGATTTTTTTGTTTAATGTCCTCTACTGAGATTTGTGCTTCAAGAACTGTATCAAGATTCTCAGGGGGCCTTAACTGATTACGTGAGGGAATATCTAATTTTATATATTCATTAATTGAATGACTGGAACCAAAGTGTTTGGAATAATGAAACTTGAAGGCATCTAAAATATCTCCTAAATCAGAAACAGTTCTATTAGAATCTTCATGTAGTAGTTTAGTTATATTATTTGAATTAGAATGTATCTTTGCTCTCATTGACAGATTGTGCATATGTTTAGGGGATGATGCATAGATGTTTAATTTTAGTCTTTCCAAATGCCAAATTAGTTTTATGGGATAGGATATCTGAATATTGCTTATTAAACTCCTCATTTTTTTCATCTTATCAGGGGTACGTTGGGAGGGATCAGATTTAATGTTTAAGAGTTGAGCTTGAATATTTTGCAAATCCAAGTACCATTTTTTGTTTATTTTTGAACCATGTTATTATTTTACCATAAAGATAGGCTTTTAATGCATCCCATACCATGATCATGTTGGATGCTGGGGTGAGATTAGTCTCCAGAACTAATTGTACCTCTGATGTGAACCAGGGCTTAAATTCTTTAATTTGTGTAGCATAGGCTGGGATTCTGGTTATGGGAATAAGTCTTCTATAGTTAACACAAAATTCTAGGCAGATAGTATCATGATCTGAAAAGGGGCATGGGAGAATAAGATGATATATTTAGCCTTAGAGCATTAGAGACTAAAATTCTGTCTACTCTAGTTTGAGTTTTAAATCTGTAGTCAGTATGAAAAAAATTCAAAGAGGTAGAATCTTTGATAGTAAATGTGTCAAGTAAATTAAGTGTCTCAACCCATTTTTTAAAAAGTCTTGTAATAGGTGTGAGCCTCAATGGGCACTTATTGTGTCAGTACTGTCTAGTATATAGTTAAAGTCACCACCTATAACGAGGTTACCCTTAGTGTCAGTACTGTCTAGTATATAGTTAAAGTCACCACCTATAATGAGGTTACCCTTAGTGTCAGTACTGTCTAGTATACAGTTAAAGTCGCCACCTATACTGAGGTTACCCTTAGTGTCAGTACTGTCTAGTATATAGTTAAAGTCACCACCTATAATGAGGTTACCCTTAATGTTAGTACTGTCTAGTATACAGTTAAAGTCACCACCTATACTGAGGTTACCCTTAGTGTCAGTACTGTCTAGTATATAGTTAAAGTCACCACCTATAACGAGGTTACCCTAGGTGTCAGTACTGTCTAGTATATAGTTAAAGTCATCACCTATAACAAGGTTACCCTTAGTGTCAGTACTGTCTAAGTATATAGTTAAAGTCATCACCTATAATGAGGTTACCCTTAGTGTTAGTACTGTCTAGTATACAGTTAAAGTCACCACCTATACTGAGGTTACCCTTAGTGTCAGTACTGTCTAGTATATAGTTAAAGTCACCACCTATAATGAGGTTACCCTTACTGTTAGTACTGTCTAGTATACAGGTAAAGTCACCACCTATAATGAGATTACCCTTAGTGTTAGTACTGCCTAATGTACCGTTAAAGTCGCCACCTATAACAAGGTTACCCTTAGTGTTAGTACTAATATACCGTTAAAGTCACCACCTATAACGAGGTTACCCTTAGTGTCAGTACTGTCTAATATACAGTTAAAGTCACCACCTATAATGAGGTTACCCTCAGTGTTAGTACTGTCTAGTATACAGTTAAAGTCACCACCTATAACAAGGTTATCATTACTGTTAGTACTGTCTAGTATACAGGTAAAGTCACCACCTATAATGAGGTTACCCTTAGTGTTAGCACTGTCTAATATACCGTTAAAGTCACCACCTGTAACGATGTTATCCTTGGTGTTAATACTGTCTAATATACTGTTAAAGTCACCACCTATAATGAGGTTAACCCTAGCGTTAGTACTGTCTAATATACCGTTAAAGTCACCACCTATAACGAGGTTACCATTAGTGTTAGTACTAATATACCATTAAAGTCACCACCTATAACGAGGTTACCCTTAATGTTAGTACTGTCTAATATACCATTAAAGTCACCACCTATAATGAGGTTACCCTTATATACATTTGTAACGTTACCGAGATGATTTCTAGCAGTTTTTACTCCCATTCCAGGGATCCAGGATATATTGACTAGGGTCCAGATTCTGTTATTAAATTTTAGGGTGAGTATGGTTAAAAGTTCTTCTGGATCTTCATATTTATATAGAATTTGGGGGGAATGACACCATTCCATCATTACCCCTCTTTTTGTAGTCTTATATGGGGCATGAACAAGAGTGATATAGTTACTGGGGGTCCAGATTTCTTTTTCAGAAAGCTTAAAATGCGTTTCTTGCAGAAAAACTACCTGGGCTTTATTAATATTCAGATATTTTAGTAAGTTTGACCTATTCCTCGGATTATTTAGTCCATTAATGTTTGAAAACATTAAAGATAGAGTCACTGATATTCAGGTAAGAAAGAGTAGATTGAAATGCATGTGACTACTGTTATTATGATGCAAAACCCCTTTCTCCTGGACATAAAATTGAACTCTGATTATCAATTGATGCCAATGTGATAAAAAAACTGCAGTTTGAAATTTTGGAAGTATATAATATAACCTCAGGCCTCTAAGGAAAACAAATTGATAAGTAACATATCTAACAAATTGATGATAAAAGTTGAAATTACTATACACAAGCATGGAATTCGAAGAATTCCTAGTCTGGTGGAAAGACAAAGTTCCATCAGACCACTCTCGAAAATTTCCTAATCATGCCAAGAAGCTCTAAAAATGTCTTATAAATGAGACAACTGTGTATATAAAATATTCTAAAAGATCTGCTTTTAGAATTAGACTCTAAAAAGAAGAAATAAACAATCTCAACTTGTTTCATCAACTATTTAATTAAAAATAATTCTATTAAAATTAAGTCAGGTATAAGTTGCTACTTTTAAATAACTGGAATCTATATAAGTAGTGTGAATATCATTCTTAAATGATGAGTAGAAAACTATGTACATGTTACAGCAAGAGCAAGTAAGGTGTGACACTATAGCATTAATGTTAACCAGTACAAGATAATTATGGCAGGTAAAGTTTTTATGAAAGATGTTTCTCATTTCTATTAGTTTCCAGTAGAATGATTCCAGTATGCTTAGAATACAAGAGCTAGTGGTAACAATATAATGTTAAAAATTTGTGAATGTTAAATATATAAGTAAATCCAGCATCACTCTCCACTTGGCTGTACAGTAATTGACATATAAAAAACTGTATTTTATATAAACTGTAATTATTTATCTTCAGACCATAGCTAAAAGGTGAATAAATAGAAAGTGAAGTCCTGCTAATAATAAAATAATGACAAAGGCTGCTTTAACTAACATTAATTGAACAGGGATCATAGAAATATAGTAGAGATAAAGACAGTACATATCAGATTAAAATGTCCTCAGAAGTGAAAACAATCACTTCAAATGAAAGTAAATATTAATCTCAATTATATGCTTCTAATACACTAATTAATCACTGTCATATGAGATATGTCAGCTGGCACTATTAACTGGAATGTAATATTCAAATATGATATAAATAATGTTAGACTGCCAAGGACTGGAAGCACTGCCTATTTCAGCAGACTATCATTACAGTGCATCTTATTTCATTAAGATTAATCCTACAGGCTTTTGAGGGGAGATCTATGCCTGGCATACAGGGCATTGTCAGACCCAATCTGATGGACCTCCTGCATATCCGTAAAACAAACAGTACCAGAATTACCCATTCTAAAGACTAAACCTTGACTTCAAGTATCTGGGAGGGGTAGTTGAGGAGAAGGGTAATCTGAATGAAGAGGTCAAAGCAAGAATCAGAGAGGCCGCAGGGGCTTTGAATTGTAATACAGCCTCTTAGTGTGTGTGAATGGTCTTGACTGTGATATAAATAGGACCTGGTGGAGAGATAGGTATGTATTCCAGAGACTACCTCATCTCGGGAACAGGCTCCCCATCCATGTGAAGCAGAGTTCCTCCCTAACCCAATTCAAGTACAACTTGGGCAATTGGATGGGAAACCGGAAATTCATCCCTGGTTTGGAACCTATGTCTCTAATGGACACAGGTAACCTGTAAATGGTTCATCTCCCAGGCCCATGATTACACTTATCAAGGGTATCAGAACTTGCCAGAGATTTGGGATGCATAGCTAGGCTTAAAAAGGCCCCTGTAGTCATTAGCCTAGTAAACACTTATGAACCTATGTACTCACAGCGGCCAGACCTTTGAGACCTGCATACTACATGGGCCAGTGCAATCACACTCCTAGTGGATGCAGGATACAGAGCCCCTCCAAAATAGAAAAAAAAATTACAACTACTGCATGACTGTCCCCTCAGCAAGCAAGCGTGTACTTTGGACAGCCAAACCCTTTCTTACAGTCGATAATGAGATAGACAGCAGCCTATGTTGGTGACAATCATACCGAGCATTTAACAAATAAGGGAACTCTTCAGTAAGTATGCCACATACAGCCCTCAGCTTAAAACGGGACATGTGTTTCCCCAAGTACTGCAGCACACATCAAGCCTTCCCTTCTGGGACTTAAATTCATACATTACAGCATATTCGAGTCATATCATGTCACAAACCCTTATTCATGTTCCTGTCCCCCAAGACTGAGCCTGTAATTGATCAATGTTTTGTCAGTGTTTTATCTCAGTATGCAAGTTTAACTAAATAAATTAATAAAGACAGGTTTCACCTGTTGTCAGCTAAACTTATAAATTCAACCCCTTCCCCAAAGCAATTTCATGCAGGTCAAAAACAACATATACCTGCAGCACATGTACAGAGTTGTAACCAAAGTATGCAAGCAATATCCCAAATCACTTATCTCATAAATACTGTTGTTAAAAGAAGAAATTTATAAGTTTCCTCAAGCATAAGGACACTCTGCTGGTTGCTCAGAAGCAAATTCCATAGTGTGATGAGAAAAAAGAATGGCTACTGCTGGTTTCATCATGCAATTTCAATGCTCCTAGTCCTGTCAGCATGCTAATAAGCCTATTCAGTGCATATCTCTGAAATGCACTTTTTTCTGCAGTGCACTCGTGCCCAAGGCTGCACAATGTGGCTCACTGGACATTATGTATTTGCATAAGTATCTGCAAAGAGGAATGAGCATACATGCATGCATGGGTCAATGACCTCTGCGGGAATGTGGGTAAAAGTATTGCATTATTATGGCCCATAGAAGTGTTAAAGTACAAAATGTAAACGTGCTACTGCTACACTCCTTAATTGTCATAGCTCTCACCCTAACACCATCTTGTCATGCCATGAATATATGCCCTATAATATGGTGGCAGTGCTACGTGTTACATTAACCAATTATCCACTGTTGCGTGTCACATATCATGGATGTGAGACAGCTACAATATTCCTCTACACTGTGATGGTATCAGGGCACCCAGGTGGTAGTTTAAGGAGACCAAAATATTTCTGCACCTTATGTACAGAGACCACTGGGAGTGTCTGCTGGGGAGCTGTTATGAGGGTCTCTGATATAAAGCTGATGTCTGGCACAACCATGCCATGTTAATGACTGCTGCTACTGGCATCAACGTATCCAGTCAGCAGTGTAGGCACCACTACAGTAACCTGAAGAGGCACCGTCTTGACCTACACCAATGAAAAGAAGAAGAGGCCAGACACAGTACTCCTGCGATGTATAGTAAGTACATAGGATAAGTTATTGCAACATCTTTTACATATATGTAGAGTCCTTGAAGGGCATTTAATTCATAATGTTTGAATTTCTTGTAACTGTTTTTCAGCTCTTGAGCAGACAGAGGACAACAGGCTCCCATTTCTGAGGAGGCTGGAGCATCTTTTAGATGCATGGGTGACTATAAGTAATGTAATCTTGTAAGTTCTATATATTATAGGGGTATATTACCCAATTTTCTAATTGTAAGGTGCATAGGTTCATAGGCTTTTAATCAGATAAATCATTTGTAGCCTAGCCTCAAGATCCCATTTTGTCAGCACCATACAACATGAATTACTACCTAATTTCACCCCTTTCAAAGAGGGTTTGAAGGGCTAGACTAGGGGTGAATTTATGCTTTTACATCCAGTCATCCAGGTTGCATTTGAAGAGAATCAGAGAGCTATTTTGTTTTATATTTAAGGGAATTATATTCCATAAAAGAGGAAATCTTTGACAGAGATATCTATCTCACCAACAGACACTATTTAAACTGCAGTGGAAGTTGAGTTTCTTTGACTGGCTGATTAAGGTGTTGTTTTCCAGCTGTATAGGAGGGTGCATAGGATTGGATCCTTTGAGCTTTTTGAAGCAATTCAAAGCTTTGTAAGAAAGAGAGAAGAGAGAAAATGCTTTAAAGTGGTCTACTGACCAAGGTAGTTCAGGGATTTGACTTAGCTAAAGTGGCTCCTTTTGCAAATGAGGTTTAGTACTATTACATACTGAACAGGAAGAAAGTACTCTATCAATGTCTTTCGCTAGAGAAGTCCAAAACACAACTCCTCTCGCCCTTCTCTAAGTAGATTCAGAACCTGTGTGACCACAATGCAAAATCTGGATATACTGTTGTTGTAAGGAAGCCAGAACAACAATTTTAGGACCTTTGAAAATAATGCCATCTTCCATCAACAACTCATCTCTGTAAGGAAAGTAAGGTTGCACATTGGGTGGTACACTGGATTGCTTTGACGGCCATCCAGCACTGATGTAGTGATTGAGCTTTTGCAAAACTGGATCAGTCAGTGTATGATTTCGTAGCTCATCAAATCTTGTGATGTACTTCCATGACATCAAAATCAAAATTCTCTGCATCAAACTGTTCCATTGTATTTCTGATGATCTGGATAAGGTAATAGCCAGATAAAGAAGTTCAATAAATCCAAAGGTGTACACAGATTTGGAGTACCAAACAGCTTTAATTCTGGTACCTTGGCATTTCGCCTTCAAGGGATATCAACCTATGAAACTCTAATGCTTAAATATACTACACAAACAACTGTGTTTCAAATTTTATCTATACATCATTCTTTGTAATCTCACTGGAGCAGAGTACATAGGCTTCTTTAAAATAATAACCAAAGGTTGATGATCAGTTTCAGTCTGCATATCTTGACCATAGACATAATCATGAAACTTGGAACATGCAAACACTATTGCCATAAGTTCCTTCTCAATTTGAACATACTGCATCTTAGTCTGGGTAAATGTTCTAGATGTGTAGGCTACTGGCCTGCCTTCTTGAAGAATAAATGCATCTAAACCAAATTCTGAAGGATCGCAGGAAAGAGTTACTGGTTTGTTAACATCATAGTACCTTAATGTTGGAGGGGTAGCAATATTCTTCTTAAGAACTTCAAATGTTTTCTGCTGCTGTTCTAGCCATGACCATGGAACATTTTTACATGTATTCTCTCTCAAAGGTGCTGTCAATTTACTGTAGTCTGGTTTAAACTTGCCTAAATAGTTTACCATACCAAGAAAACATTGTAGATCTTGCACATTATCTGGTGTTGGCATTTCAAGAATGACTGCTTGCTTGGACAGGTCTGGTCTCAAGCCAATACTTGTAAATAAATTATCTATATATGTAACTTCTGGTAGTCTGGATTTGCACTTCAGAGGATTGAGCTTTAAGCTCACTTCACATGCTCTGTCTAGAACTCTCTTAAGATTTCTGTCATGCTCTGCCTCACCATTGCCTCCAACCAATAAATCATCTACTATTATGCCACAAGGATAACCTGAAAAAATTTGCTCCATTGCATGCTGAAAGACTTCACTTGCAGAATTTATTCCAAATGGCATCCTGAGGAATCTGTCTTCCAAATGGGGTACTGAATGTAGTCAGTAGTGAAGATTTGCGATCAAGCATCACTTACCAAAATGAACCCTTTGCATCCAAGACAGAAAAAACAGTGGCATTCGGTGTCAGGGCTGCGACTTCTTTGACTGTACACATAGGATGATTTGGTCTCTTCAATGCTTTGTTCAAATCTCTTGGGTCAATGCATATTCTGATTTTATCTGTGCCATGTTTATGAACTGCTACCATGGACAACATCCATTCGGTAGGTTCTGTAACTGGACAAATTACACCTTGTTGCACCATTTTATCCAGCTTAGCTTTGACTTTATGCTGCATAGCTATGGGATCTCTCCTCATTGGTCTGACCACTGGACTGATCTCTGGGTCTAGTTTCATAGAATATACCACTGGAAGTTTGCCCAACTTGTCATTGAAAACATCGGCATACTCTGAAAAAATAGTGTTAGTGAAGCTGGAACTGGGACACGTGTTTATTTGATGAACTTCTTTGGTAAAAGAAAGCAGATTCATTCTCAAACTGTCCCTGAGACTCAATAATGACTGCACAGGTCTTCGATCTACATAGAATAATATGCTAAAACAGTTCTTGGCCATGTAACATGAAAGCACTACTGAGCCTTCAGTTTGAATTTCTTCACCTCCATAAGCAAGTTTCGCACAACTAGTCACATTTAGTTGTTCACCAGTTCTGACCTTTGCAAAAATATCTGCAGACATAACACTACACTTTGAACAAGTGTCTACTTTGAGCTTGGTGGATTTAGCATTTATCAGAACAATACAAAAGACTTAATTTCTTGCCAAAAATCTACTACAGTTATCTTTTCACCAATCACTGACAAACCTTCTACATAGAAAGTGGACTGTTGCAGTTTACTTGATCAACTTGCTTTTTTGAGTGACCCTTCTTTGTAACTGTGTTAGGTCTACTTGATTTACAAAATCTTTGAAAATGGTCTCACTTCTTACATTTGTGGCATTGCTAACCAAATACTATGCACTTTTTTCTTTTGGACTCATAGTTGGCACCACAATTGCGACAGTTAACAATAAAGCTTGATTTGGGTTTTGCTGATTCACCCCTATACTGTACTAAACAGTGTCTGTTCTGCACTGAGCATGCTCCTTTAACTGAACTGGTCTTGGAATTTGCTAGAAGACTACGGGTTTTACCTGGAAGTCCCACAGGGGCTGCTGCTGCCATGTGCGTAGGCCTACTTTTGTCTGTCAAATGCTGCATGCTGTCTACATTAGCTCTGGAGCTTGCTGAAACCATGCTCTTGTCACTAGCAAGCATACCTGTGTGCCTTTCTGTAACTTCATGGATCTGACAAATCTCAATGACTTTGCTCAGCATCAAATCACTGTCATGAAGCAAAATCTTTCTCACAGCAGCATTATTAATGCCACACACAAGTCTGTCCTTTATTAACTCATTTTTTAAATCACCAAACTTACATGTTTTAACTTTGTTTCTTAGGTCAGTAATGTAAGCTGCAAAGATTTCCCCTTGCTTTTGATCTCTTGTATAAAACAAATGCCTCTCTAATGTAACATTAGTTTGGGGGTTACACATTTCTCTAAATTTGCACTTTAAACACTCGGCATCTTCCCTTGATTCAGCCTGCACAACAATACAATAGGTTTCTCCTTCACCTTCATACACTATTGGTGCATATACAAATGAACGCTCCCTTTCAATGGCCTCTAATTCTGTTAGGTTTAGCAAAGTGAATGTCCTGGTGTGTGCATCTTTATCAGAATAAGCTGCTTATATAACTATATCATACTCTTGCTCAAATGTTCCCCAGTTCTCTGCAATATTCTGATCAAATACAAGTGGTTGTAGCTTGCGAAATCCTTCTGCCATATTAACATATCTTAGTGAAGACTTTTGCAAGTATACACAAACACACACACTTATACATACACATATACATGTGCTTGAAATTTATGCCAGTACTTGCAATAGCACAATAAGCCTCTGTATAATTGAACTTTACGAAATAAGTCAACTGGGTACTGTAACACTCTGAAACCACTTTACTGTAAAAGTCACTTGTCTTGAAATTATATTACCGTACAAGCCATTTATCTTGAAATTCTTTGACTGTAAAAGTCATTTATCATCATTTTAAGAAACCTTTTGAATAACTGCATAGTGTGAATAAACTGGGCAATAGAATCTGAGGGCAAGAAACATTTCAAAGCATCTGTACTTTACGAATAAACTATTTCGAAGTAATTGCAATTTGCGAATACGCTGTTTCAAAGTAATTATACTTTGCGAATGAACTGGGCAGAAGAAGCTCAGCGTGTGAAACACTTCAAAATAACTGCACTTTGTGAATAACAATACACAGTACACTGAACTTTCCCAAAATGGCTGCACTTTGCCAAATACTCTGTACAGTGCAAGAAACACTGTAATTGCAGCATTCTGTGAATAGACACACCCATGCACAACACACTTTTCAAAATGGCTGTATTTGACTGCACTTCACAAAATAGTTACACTTTGCACAAAACAAACTCTTTGGAATAAACACACAGTAATAAACACATACTGTAAGCACTTTTACACACTTTGAGATACTTTGAATAACTCTAGTTATGCTATTCAAGGCTTCAGTCAATGCGAAGTAGTAATTTATGCCAAAACACAGTAATTTGCCATAACACATGCAGTTGCCTTGCTTTACTTATGCTCAGTGTGCCCTTTTCTGCCCCTTCTGTTATATTTGCTTTGCTCATTTAATCTCTTTTCATGTCCATTATACTTTCTTGTGCTCGTTTTAACTCTAGACATGCTCATTTTATCAAATAACCTTGTTTCAAACATGTCATTTGATTAATAAGCTGTTTTTATGCTTCTCTTTTGCTTAATAAACATTTCTGTGCTATTCATTTGCTTAGTAATACATTTTTAAGTCCTTGTAATGCTCCATATTATCTCTTTTAATAAATAAATTTTTTGTGCATATTTTCTTTACCTTTAGCTTGCTTCTGGCCCTGTTTTGCTCTCAGTTCACTTAGTTTGCCTCCATTGTTACCTCTACATCTCATGGCTCTGAAGAGTAGTTTTCACAATCCTGGTTCTGACATCATGTCACTCGCCATGCCAGGAAGAAACAGGTGAATGCTATGGGTTCTTGTTCAAGTAGCTTTATTATATACAAACATATTATAAACAAAGCTAATTAACCTTAACTTATAAACAAACTAGCTATCATGCACATAGATGTTAACACTCTGGCTGCATTTTCAAAATGGCACTGAAGATAATATGTGCTCATTATTTATATGCACACACAGACTTTAGAAATGCTTCTTAAAGGTACAGCACAACTGTTATTGTACAATAGGTTTATCTTGCCATTGTATACATTGTTTTGTATTGTTAAGATAGCTACTGAACCACTTGGGTGATGGGTGAGAGAGACGTAGCTCAGAAAGCCTGTCTAGAAGTTTTTGTTTTTTTATGTAAAACTGTGTCAGTAGTTTTGTAGAAACCTAGAAAGGTAAAGGTGACTAACCCCCCCTCATTTCTGTTTTGATACACTGAATTAAAATCATCAATACACAAAGGGAGGCTGAGCATCATGATGTGTTGGGCAAAGTTGCTTATTTTCAAGTGGGTATTAATTGGGTTGAGCATAGCTCTGCAGTCTTAGATTGATGTGGTAGTATGGCAACTGGTCTACTGATGGACAGATCAGTTGAGCTGCCTGCCTTGTGTAATGGTAAGGAGTAGAATTGTTTCCCTATGTTGTCGTCATGTGCTTCTTGTATGGATCTGATAATAAGGGTGGAGATAGAGAAAGCTTCTGCAAGCTTGATATATTCAGAAGGGAGGCTATCAACAGCTGTCATGGGTGATTTTAGTTTACAAAGGTAAGTTCTGATGGTTGGTATTGAGACAGGTTTGTCAGAGAAAGTGGTGGAAAGTTTGGTACTGTGAAAGAGGTAGGGTGGAAAGGATGAGATTTCTTGTCTAAGAGATGTTACAGCATTTATGAAATGGAGGTAACTGAACACTTATATGTCACAGCACTACATACTGACCGACACACCTTCTGTATATATGATGGCATGATAACCATGTATTCACTGTTTATAAACATATGCTCTGCACAGGATACCAATGCATCATACCCACTGCCAAACATTGCCAGACAAGCAAGGCTTTTGGCCCCCTGCTATGCTGTGTGCATTGTCACAGGCCAGGAATTACTACAAAATACAGGGTATACATCTCACTATATTAGATGTGCATTACCCCACTGAATGCCCATGCATGTGCTGCTTCAAAGTAGCACACCCATGGCATTCATACATTATGAGTCCTCCGAGTTATGGTAAATAGCTTATATTACAGTATCTACTCATGATATGGTGACAGTTGCCCAGTACCACCACTGTCTTGCCTGCCTTCGCTACAACACACTGGCACAGTACGCCTGTTAGCCTATATAGTGTATAACAGTGTCCATATCGCTATAGGCTTTCTTTGTCCCTGTGCCCTGCCTCTCCATTGAGTGATGCATGTAGGTCATAAGGTGGCAGTGGTGGTGGGTTGACTTTGAGGTATCCTTGGTGGCCTGTGATGGTAAATCACCAGAGGGGGTGTCACCCCCTCTGGTGACACTGCTGATAGCTCACATTTTGCTACATGACAGGAGTTGGAGGAGGTGATGGTGGAGTTTGTGGACTGCTAACTTAATGCCAACATTGGGCATCTGGATGCCATTCTCCTGCAATGACCAGAGTTGCACCACTGCCTGGTACTGCCTAGTGTGCCATCTGGGACAGGACCTTGTTGGTCTTTCTCTGTGTTTTATGATTGTTCGTGCACCCCTGATTCAACCCACATGCCCTTTTTCCATCCCCTGACTTTCCCTTACATTCTTCCCCATCTACCCTTCCTGGGAAAAAAGGCACCTATCCCAAAAAAGGTAAACCCTTCCTTCCTCTCCTCACTGAAGTGTGTATTATCATGACTCTGAAAGTTCTATGCAAGAGGCAATTGAGCTATTATACAAATTATTTTAGTAATCCACAGATAACTAGCTTCTATAATAATATTGCATGATCTACATTTTGAAAGCATAGTTCAGCTTTAAAATAATGAGTCCTTTTAAAAGGCCTTGCTCCACATTGGTTAAAATATAGTTGGTTATGGAGTAAACTGTGGCTATAGTAACATAAGCGAGTGAAAATCATATTGTCTGTCAGTTAGAAAATCATATTTTTGAATGTATTCTAGCATCTGATTATAGATATTTTTACTACATTTTTGCTGAGGGGCAGATGTTTGCTATTTGGATGGTAATCACTGATTGAAGAGGGTAAAGGGACTTTTGGAAAAGGCAGTATAACCACATAGTTAAAGCTGTTGGGAATCTTTTTTGTTGTCAAAATAAGATCACAAACAATAGTCAAAGAATCACATAATATAGTGCTATCCAGCTTTAGCAGTTTTGGATGTAGCTCAGGGCTTATAGCAGTGGTCTAGTAAACCAGGGGTTCATGAGTTTATATCTTATCAAGGCCTCTGCTTGTAATTTGGGATATTGGAGGGTTTGATATAACAGTTAAAGCCTTTGTCTCATAGAGACAAGGTATAAGGCTTGATTCTGACCTCAGGTTTTTGGCTAGGTTTAAAATGTCCCTTTAGGGTAGTTAGCCTACTAGTCACCTTTGTAGTTTGTGGTAACCAAGGTTGCGGTGGTAATCTACTTTTTCAGGTAATTGTATTCCTATTGCTCATGCAGTGGATTTAAAGAAGAAATAGATGAAGAATGGTATATTTAGGGAAAATATTAGTGCGATGAGGTGGGACACGGATACTGTGTTATATAGAGTTTAATATACCAGTATTTAATCTATTATTTGATATAGTCTTGGGGAAGATTTTATGAGTACTAAGTGCCTTGTTTGCCAGAATTTCTTTAACTGCCCCAGAACAACAGTTTGAAATTTCCTGAAGTAAGTATCTTCCATTACATCAGTACTGATTCCAGTGATGTGTTTTAAATGATGAATAAGCAGCAAGACTGCCTGCATCACTTGCATCTTTTTTTTTTTGCATTCTATCCAGGCTCTATCATAAACTTTTAGAAGCTGTTTTAGATCTGGCATTACCAAGGAGTTCTGCTATCATGCATTCCTCTTATTTTAGTAGATAAACCTGGTACTGAGTAGAATAAGTGGATTGTAAAATGTTGACAGAGCCAATATTGTCAATATACAGTCATAAGGTGGGAACCACTCTAAGGGTTGTATTTCTCAGATGGATTTTGCAGATTCAGAATAGTTTAAGTAAGGGTTGACTTGGAAGGTGTTTTTTTTTTCAGTTTTACAGACAAATAGTAAGTATAGGTCAATGACCACACATTGAATATGATAATATTTTAAACTTTTTGTACTACTGAGTATATTTCTAATAATCACATATTGGAGGGTATATTTGCCTATTGCAGAGTTTCCTTTAATACTTCAGTAACCATTTGCTCCAGATTCAGAATAGTTTAAGTAAGGGTTGACTTGGAAGGTGTTTTTTTTTTCAGTTTTACAGACAAATAGTAAGTATAGGACAATGACCACACATTGAATATGATAATATTTTAAACTTTTTGTACTACTGAGTATATTTCTAATAATCACATATTGGAGGGTATATTTGCCTATTGCAGAGTTTCCTTTAATACTTCAGTAACCATTTGCTCTGGGTTGCTAAAGTAAGTAATCTACTCAGTTAAATTTATTGTGGACCTTTCCAATCTATGTTCAACATTCTGAAAATTATTAATTTTCTGTATTTCAGTAGGTCTGCTATTTTATTTAATATATCTTATACAATGTTGCCTGAAGAGGGAGGAAGGATATGCGTCAAAGCAAAATGAATTTTGGTGTGTCATCTAGTAATATCTGAATGAGCATCTAACTTAGGTCATAATCAGCACCACTACTACTCTTTGCTGTTAATAATGATAGTGATTGAATTTATTTTAATTAATATTAGATGTAGCTGTACTTTACAAATTATTTTTTAAGAGGCCAGCATTTTGATCAACATTAGGGCACTACATGACCCAGCTATGTGTATGTAAACAAAATTAAAAGGGTACAAGTGAGACAGCAAAGATGACACCTGTCCTGTACCCATAGTGCTTGTTGTATTACCAGCATACAGTGTCACAGTTTTCTTGATCTTTTAGTTTACTTATTTGATTTCTGTTGGGTGGGCTACAGATACTTTTCATCTATGATCAGACCAAAAGATAACAACAAACAATAGACAACTGCCAAAAAGCAATTGCCAACAGGCCTTGACAGCAATATAGAGAAGCTAGCTTTATGCAAAACTCAAATCCACACTGAAAAATAAATTCTATATACATAGTAACTATGTCCAACTACAAAACATCAGTTGCACAGATAATAAAAAGATATTTATATCAGATGGTAAAAAAATATAACTAAAATATCAGTTGTAATTCGTGGTGTGTATGTAATTACTGGTTCCAGCATTTCAGTAACAGTGAACACAGCACTAAGCCCATGCGATTCAACCATTATACAAAAGTGACAGTGATCCAGCAAGGTTACACCTCTCAGATGCCCCTAATGTTAGGATGGGAAACAGAAAATATACCCCTGGGATCCCACCTGTGTCCCTGCTGGACAGGGAAAACAGGTGCTGACTTTGTGGGAACATGGATGAAATTCTTGGCTAGGCTTATAAGGGCCTCCAGGCCAATAGCCTAGTATCATCCTATGAACCTATAAAAGGTAATGGATACTTTTTATACTTAGATTGTTTGTTTATTTTACTTTGGAAATAAATTGTGCTAATTTGCATCCTATTTTTGTTTCAACTTTCTAAATTAGCAGTGCAAGTATTTGATGTCCCTAATGTGGCATTGTTTCTGTTTTTTTCCCTAATTCTGGAGGAAGAAGATTACACAAAACAATTACTCTCTAATCGCCTATTCGTCCTAAAGCAAATACACAATCAAATCTTGTTATAGCAGACTGACAAACCTGCACTATAACAAATGTCTCTGATGATGCAGCTAAATGTATTTTTATAACAAAAGGGAAGACCTCATTATAGTACTCATTTGAAAATAAAAACATTAGAACAAACTTTTTTTTATCTTGGCATGTTTCCATGCCTTTAAAGGGTTCTTCATAGCATTGCTGAAAGTGTAAAATTCCTTCTAAACCCTTTCAGCAGACATCAAAGGCAAAGCACCCATTTGTCAGCAGCTGTAAGCTGTTAATGAGGTGCTAATTGCTATTAGCTGGCCTCTGTGACCCCTTCACTGTAGTGAATTTGAAATGGTATTTATGTTCATTAACAAATTTCTTAGAAAAGCAAGTGAGCTAGTACATATAAGACTCAGGAAAGACTGTATTATACTGTATCTGCTACAGAACCAAAATGTAGCATATTGTAAAATTCCCTGAACTATAGGAAAACAGAGCAACATTATATTTATTAAAGAGCTAAAATTAAGCAAGCTGATATACAGTATACACAAAATATAGTTGTAATACTATATCCACTGAAGGTCTATGGTGTAATATTTATTTAGAAGTGGTACTCTTTCATTGTGCCTACAAAACAGTTAAAATGTAACAAAGATAGCCATTTGGCCTGAATGGACTGACATACGAGACATTATTGTATACCAGTTGTAAATGTTTCATTATGTCTGGTAGTTGGTGCAGAGAGTCAAGACTGTGAGCTGTTGTTCCTGTGGTATAGGGTTTGATTCCTTCAGATCCATAACTCTTAACATCGTAGCACAAAAAATCTGGACAAACCCAAAATTAATTGGGGGATAAAGCCTCAAAATAAGGACAGTTTTTTTTTTTTTTTTTTGGACATGCTATACCTAAAGAAACCCCAATCCCTCTGAGCTACACGCTCTAGGGACCTAAACCATGTCACCACAATAAACAGGACATGCTGGAGGGATAGATTCCTGTCCTGGAGACTTCCTATACTCTGGAACATGTTACCCATCTATGTCAAGCAAAGTTCCTCATTAGCACTCTTCAAGAAAAATCTTGATGAGTGGATGGGAAATAGGAAATACACCCCGTGGATCACTTCTGTGGCTCTGCTTGACAGGGGCACAGGAAATTAACTTTCTTGGGTGGCGTAAGCCAGGGAACCTTGTTGGCTAGGCTTACTTAGGCCCTTGGGCCAATAGTCTAGTACCTACCTATGAATATTGCTCTCTTAGGAAGTTGCTAGAATAAAAGGTCTTGTGTTACCATGCATTTTCTGAGGGATATGAATACTGAAACTGAAATGCCTGTCATTATTTAGTAAATTCAGTCCTCACTGATTTGCCACAAAAATCCAGAAAAACCACAAATTTTATGAGGAATAGACCAAAAATATGAGGCAAAAAAACTGGACATTCTGTAAAAATCTGGACAGTTGAGTGGTATTCTCAGATCTTATCTATGTATCAACCTTCAGTAGACTCTTAACAAGAAGGGCCTTACAGGAAGACTCTGAGCAAAAACTTCAGCAAAGGATAGGGGAATGAAATATAAAACTGAAGACACAAAGGATGAAACTGAGTACAGATAAAACAGTTGTAATGGCAGTAAATGGGGGAAATTAGAAGAGACTGAGAATTGAGATAGAAGAGAAAATAGTGGAACAGGTTAAAAGCTTCAAGTATTTGGGGAGTGGTTGAGGAGAAGGGAGGTCTGAATGAGGAGGTCAAAACTAGAATCAGAAGGGCTGCACCTAACTGGCACAATAAGAAGAATGCTAAAGAAGCTGAAAAGTAAGGTGTACAAAACTGTGGTGTGACTGACCAATAGTACTGTATGGTACAGAATGCTGGGCAGTAAAAGCAGTGCAGTTAAGGAAGCTAGATGTGATGGAGATGAAATGCCCAAGATGGGAGGTGGGATACACTCTGTGGTACAGACAAAGAAATGAGGACTCAAGTGCAGATGCCTAAGAATCTCAAATTGCAGAAAAGGTCACACACAACAGATTATGGTGGTATGGGCACATGCGCAGAAAAACAGAAGGCAGTCTGGTGAAAAAGATTTGGGACAGGCAAGAAGAAGGCAAGAGGAAAAGAGGGTGTTCAGCAAAGAGGTAGATGGATTGTGTGAAAGAAGACCTTCAACAGTCAGGCATGAGTGCTGAAGAAGATTGCAGAGTGGCATTGAATAGAGAGAGAGATTGCAACAGCTGACATTGTCACCCTAACCCCCATGTAAAATGAGAAAAAAAAGGTTGATGATGATGATGACCTCGAGTAATTCACTTAAACAGACATTACTCCCAGGTTGCTCCAGAAAAGGGACCGGGTGCCTACCTGGTTAACAAAAGGGTATTATTACTATGTGATTTCTAAAAACAGGGATATAGTTGCCATTACCAATGTATGCAGTATAACAATTAGATTATTTAGTTTATTTGTTTAGCCTTTGTTGATCGGGTTTGCCCCACTAGGCTAGTGGCCTCTTTTCAGGGGAACCCTGAGGTAGTATTTATACCACTAGGAAATTTGGGCCAGGGCATTGGCTAATTTTCCATACTGTTTTCAATAGGTGCTGTGAGTTCTTTTACATCTGCCCCCCCCCACCCCAAAAAAACTGAATATTGTATCCTTATTGGACTGCTACCCAAAATTTTGTATAAATGTTAATATCCATTACTAAGACTGTTCTGTGCATGATGAATATTTTCATGTATTCTGCTTAATATACGACAAAGGAGAAATATAGAAACAAGCAGGTCTGACATCAGTACAACAGAAGAAATGCCACATTAACCCATACTGGATGCTTTATCCTCTGTCCTCCAAGACCATCAAGTCCCCATTCCCTGGCCAATTCATTTCCCCCCTTTTCAGTGTTTGGTGATGTCAGAACAGGGACAAAAGAGCTGGGGATCATAGGAAATACATTGCAATTGAATCACAAGACCAGTTTACAGCTTGCCAAATCCCACCCTCATACTGTACCTTTACTTCTAAAGAAGGACAAAGCTTTAGTTATGTTATCAGTCATATGGGTGACTGGTGTTCCACAACAGAGGTCAGCTCCTCGTCAGTCAGATCCGACCACAAGCTAATCACCCTAGACATCAACATCCCGCTCCCACCCCCCATTAGGAAAACAACCATAAAAAATTTCTCCAAAGCCAACTTCACGCTTCTTAAGACAGAAGTGGCAAACTTCATGACACCCATGCAGATGGACAATAGAGGTACAACTGCTGAATCCTACACAAATGCACTTTATAAGCACTTACACGAGTGCATGGATCGTGCTATCCCTAACAGAACCAAGATGCTATCCTCCAAAAAAAGGAAGCCAATCTGGTGGTCTTCTGCCATAAACAAACTCTACAACAGAAGAAAGAAACTGTTGCAAAAAAGAGTAAAATCCCACGACTGGAGGAACTCCCTGGTCAGCCTCAGTAAGAAGCTGAGATCCCTCATAAAATCCTCCAAAGCTAGTTATGAAAACAAAATTGTCACTGATTCTAAAGACAACCACAAAGCATTCTATAGCTATATCAAAAATCTCAATGGCAACACTCAGATCTGCTCTGAGTTACAGCACAATGACACTAAATATACAGAACCAACTGATATTGCCAACATCCTGGCAGATAGGTTCAGTGCTAACTTTACCCCCCTCTCACCCCCTAAAGGGCCCATCTTTATACCGGAAGAATGCAAAGTTCCTGTAATCACGGCTGCACAGGTATAAACTTCACTCTCCAAAGCCAAGAACACAGCATCCATGGGACCTGACAACATCCCAGGCTGCCTTCTACATGAACTACAGAATGAACTGGCACCTCACTTAAGTACCATGTTCAATCATAGCCTCACCTCAGGCTTTGTGCCCATTGAATGGCGCACTGCGACAGTTATCCCACTCCACAAAGGGGGGGGGCCACAAGAGACCCTGGGAACTACCACCCCATTAGCCTGACGAGCCTCATCTGCAAGGCCATGAAACGTATCATCATGGAACTCATAAACAAAGACATTGGAGATCTCCAAACCCTGGACCCCACACAGTTTGGGTTTGTAAAAGGCAGATCATGTCTCCTAAACCTGATTGACTTCTTTGAAGCAGTCACCAAAGCCATAGGTGAGAGTAAGGTGGTTCACACAGCCTATCTAGATCTCGCCAAGGCGTTCAACACCATCCCCCACTCTGGAATTATAGATAAACTCACTAAACTAGGTATAAATCCCTATGTCACAAGATGGGTTGCCAACTGGCTTACTGAAAGAACCCACACTGTGAAAGTAGCAGACTCCAAATCAGACTTCAGACCAGTGACAAGTGGAGTACCACAGGGTTCAGTCCTGGGTCCTCTCCTGTTTGGTATCTACTTCTCTGAAGTACAGGCTAACACAGAAGGTCTTTGGCTAACTAAATTCGCAGATGACTGCAAACTAGAAGCCATAATTGAAACTCCTAACGATGTGGACATCCTACAAAAGGGCCTCATTGAGACAGATGCCTGGTGTCAAAGACATGGTCTCAAGCTCAATGCCAAAAAGTGCATTGTCATCCCCTTTGGGAAAAATTCTGTACCCATGAACTACCACATAGGCGGTAGTCTACTTAACACCAAAAGTGTGATAAGAGACCTTGGGACACAGGTGGACAGTAGTCTCTCCTTTTATAATCACATCGCCAAAGTGGTCAGGAAATCCTTCTACGTGGCACACCTCATCACAAAAGGTTTCTCATCCAGAAAAAAAGAGGTAATTGTTCCCCTCTACTCATCACTCATTAGACCCATTATAGAGTACAACACCCCTTTTGGTATGTATCTCACAAGACATCTACAACAACTGGAAAGGCCGCAAAAATACCTCACAAAGAGGATTACTGGCCTCAAACAGATGCCTTATGCAGACCGTCTCAAAAAACTCCAGCTTTACTCCGTCGCATATTGCCTACTCAGAGGAGATCTCTGCCTAACATACAAAGTTATGTCAAACCCAGAGCTGTTGGACATGCTCCACTTAAAGAAATCCCAATCCCTCCGAGCTACACGATCTAGGGACCTAAACCTTGTCACCACAATAAACAGAACATGCTGGAGGGATAGATTCCTGTCCCAGAGACTTCCCATACTCTGGAACAGACTACCTATCTATGTCAAACAGAGCTCCTCATTAGCACTCTTCAAGAAAAATCTTGATGATTGGATGGGTATACGGGGATCACTTCTGTGGTTCTGCTTGACAGGGGCACAGGAAAATAATTTTCTTGGGTGGCAAAAGCCAGGGTACATTTTTGGCTAGGCTTGTATAGGCCCTATGGCCAATAGCCTAGTACCTACCTATGAACTGCGGAAATAGCTTTTTTTCTTGGTTTGATCACTCGTGTTTATCACAATAATTTAATTCCATGGATATAGATTTTTTTCAGTGATTTTATTAATAACATGCTCAGTCAGTTAAATTCTCAAGCTTTGTCAGGGAATGTCTCCTTGCTGCAATTTATTGGCCATCCTATGTCCTGAATATGGAAGCCTAATGGCTCTTCTATCTTATTCCTTCTCTTATTGGTGTTAAAAGTGTACCTTCCCAAACAAACAACAAATCCATTCATACATTTCCACTGTGTACACAACAGGGGGACAGGTTTCTAAAGAAAATTAGTAACTTCTGTGCAAATGCAGGCTTGGATTCAAGCAGTGCATTATATTAAAATGGATTCATAAAGACAGGCTTAAAGGCCTATAAGTTGTGTAAAAGTTGAAATGCGGCTACTTCTGGAAAATATGTATTGAATTTTATTGTCTGTACAGGAGAGAATACCATTGTGGCTGTTGCAGAGTAAAACAGATCTCTGTGATAGGGCTAACCATGCAGGAGACTGTGATGTGTTTGTCGGGTTCTGTAGCTTAGAGGCAAGTTTAGTTGCTGGAGATGGTGCTTCCACTGAAGCTGAGTGTAGAATGACCAGTAGAGACATAGATTGCGAGTTAACAGCAGTTTATTGTACCGCCAACATGAATCCAGCTGCATACACATTCATGACTTGCACATAATTTAACTTGCTTAACACAGCCCTCCCCACGTGCTTCCTTAAACTACAGTAGTTGTCAAGGTACAAACAATCACTGTTCTACATCCTCCCTCTAACTTGGTTCCTTATTTCAAATACATGAACAAATTTCCTTTAATATTTTCTTTAAACACATTACAAAATTAAACATCATATTAACAGTTCAACATGGCCTGTCCTATTTCAAGTCCAGTTCACTGTATATATTTAGGTCTGGGTTTGCAGACTCTTCCTACCCATGTCACATACAGATTTTGATTTGAGTTACAAATAGGAACTGTCTTTAAAGGTTTATTCTGTACTGGAGCATTATTTTGTGTTTCCGAACCGTTTGAATAAGGCGGTCTGTCTTCTTGAAGCTGATTAATTGGTAGTTCACTCAAAGGACTGGAATCACCAGTACACTCAGTTTGTTGTGGCTTTGGCTCTGGGACAGGCAAAATGTGTCTGTGATTTCTTCTGTAGTCTACTCTTTCGGACTGAATTATGTAGAACCTTGGTTCAGCACAAATGTCTCTCACAACTCCCACATGATCATGACCTTTTGAAGTTTGCATTCTAACAACTTTGCCTTGCAACAGTGGTTGAAGAGGCCTACTGGTTTTGTCATAGAATAACTTCTGTGAGTGACGCTTTTTTGATAGTTAAGTTTTGACTACCTAATTATGCTTTGACTATCTAATTATTCTTTGAGGTAGGCACTAACAGCTATTTGCTGATTGGAAGAGTTGTACGTGTTTGTCTTGACATCTGTCTTTCAGCTGGTGAACCAAGTGTCTGGTCACAAGGAATGTTGCGAAGGTTTAGTAAACAGTGGAATACATCAGTTCTATCTCTTTTGGACTTTTCCATTAAGTGTTTTGCACTGCAAACTGCACATTCAATCAGACCATTAGCTTGTGGGTATTCTGGGCTATTGGTTAAACAAATAAAGTCCTAAGATGCAGCAAATTCTTTAAACCATTGACTAGTGAATTGTGGACAGTTATCTGAGATGACTTTATATGAGCTTTTGTGGACTGAGAAGTGCCTCTTCAGTTTTGTAATCATTGTGCTAGATGTCATATCACGGAGTAAGTCGACTTCAAACCATCCAGAGTATGAATCAACTAGTACCAGGTAATGTTGACCATTCCATTCAAAAATATCTACTGCTACTGCTGACCATGGTTAATCGGGGATTGGGTATAGGTGAAGAGGTTCTTTTTTTCTGAAGCGGTTTGTTACTGTTGCAAACTGAACATGAAAATGTCTCTCTTTCAATATCTTTGGACATTGAGGGCCAGAACAGAATACCTCTTGCCCTGATTTTAGTTGATTCAGTGCCTGGATGGCCCCTGTGCAGAATGTATATATAGTCTTTATGCAATGATTTAGGAACTACTACTTTTGTGCCTTTCATAATGATGCCATCTTACAATATGAGCTCATCCCTGAATAATAAATACTGCTGAATTTCAGGTGGCAAAGTTGTTTGACATATTAGCCAGCCTTGGTTGTTAATTACTCAGTCTTTGAAGAACTGGGTCTATAGCAGTGAGATTTCTCAACTCATCAAGCCATGACAATGAAATGTGCTTTATTTCAACTTTAAAATCAGCCATTTAATTTTCGTGTTGTTCAGTCATCTTTCTGTGTGCATGTGACAAGGCATCGGAAAGATACATGTATTTACCTTTTGTGCAGACAATAGTAAAGCTTCACTTTTGTAGCTTTAATATCATGCATTGCAGTTGCTGGGACTGTGCGTATCAGTTTGTTCAAAATCGTTACTAGTGGCTGGTGATCTCTTTCAATGTGGATTGGTCTTCCGTTTATAGAGTCATTGAATTTGGAGCATGCAAACACAACAGCAAGTAGTTCTTTTTCTACTTCGGTATCTCTGTTTGAGTCAGGGTATGGGATGCATTTGCAACTGGAATGCCCTCCTGAAGACATGCTGCACCAAGTCCATACTGAGAGGCATCACAGGAGAGTGTCACAGGCTTATGGATATCATAGTCTCTCAGTGTGGGTAGACTGGCAATTCTCTTTTTTTAAAGTATCAAATACATCTTGGTGCTGATCAAACCATGACCATTTTATATCTTTATGTGTCAGCTCACGCAATGGTACAGAAAGCTCACTAAGGTTTGGGATGAATTTTCCCAAAAAAATAATCATACCCATAAAACGTTGTAAAGATGTAACATTTTCTGGGACTGGCATTTCATTGATTGCTCTTATCTTTAATAGATCTGGCTGTAGCCTTGAACTTGAGCAAGTGACCAATGTAGTTGACTTCTTTCAGCTTGAATTTACATTTCAAAGGTTTTGGCTTGAGGTTGACCTCATGTGCACAGTCTAGAACTTTCCTGAGATTTCTGTTATGTTCTTCTTCTCCATTGCCTCCAATAATAATGTCATCCATAATAATGGCACAAGGATATCCAGCAAATATCTGTTCCATGGCACACTGGAATACCTCACTGGTGGAAGTGATTCCAAATGGCATTCTCAAAAACCTGCGTCTCCCAAATGGTGTGCTGAATGTTGTTAATAAAGATCTATGATCCAGCAAAATCTGCCAAAGAAGTTCTTGGCATCCAAAACTGAGAAAACAGTCAAATTTGGCATTAGTGCTGCTACCTCCTCTACTGTGGGCATTGAATGATGAGGACGTTTAAGGGCTTTACTTAAGACTCTAGGATCAATGCATATCCAAATGTCATCTAAGCTTTTCTTGTGGGCTGCTACCGTGGATGATACCCGTTCAGTACTCTCTGCTACAGGAGTAAGAATACCTAAATTCACCATTCTGTCTAATTCAGCTTTTACTTTACTTTGCATTGTTACTGTGATTTTGCATGCAGGTATGACATTGGGTTTATTTCATGGTTCTGCTTCATGGAATATGTAACTGGAAGCTTACCAAGTTCATCTTCAAATATGTCGGCATATTCTTTAAAGACATGTTGTGAAAAACTGTCATTCTCATTTGTATTTAAATGGTGAACTTCTTTATTGAGATAAATCAGTCCCATTCTTAGGCTGTCTTCCAGGCCAAGTAATGACTGTACATCTCTTCTAACAACATAGAATTGTAAATCATACTGTTACCTGCAGAATGGCAAGAAAGGACTACAGCGCCATCTGTCTGAATTTCTTCACCACTGTAAGCAACTAGTTTTGTGCTCCTTGCTCAGTCAAGATTCTCTCCAGCTTTCACTTTTGCACAAGCTTTTGCTGATATGATGTTACATTTGGATCCGGTGTCTACTTTAAGCTCTACTGGTTTCCCATTAATTTGTATAGTGCAAAATATTTCACACTTTGCTGACAAGTGAGAGTCTACTGTGTTGACTCTTTCACCAATCACAGAGACACCATCAACATAAAAAGTTTCATTACTGCCGCCAGGATCTGCTATAGTCTCAATTTGATCCACAGTCTTCGTCGGGTAAATTTTATTATGAGTCTGTGTTGATGTGTAGAACCTTTTGAAATTATTACACTTTTTGCATTCATGACACCATTAAGCTAAACACTTTTCTTGTTTAGGTGCGTGACTGTCCCCACAACTGTGACAATTAACAACGGGTGGTAGTTTGGCACAGCTCCTCGAGTTACACTTATGAGGCCATATTGTCTTAATTTCTTGTTGCACACTGTCAACAGTTGCAGCAGCAGACACAGCAAGCATACTAGTATGTTTTTCTGTGACTTCATGCATCTGGCAAATTTCAATACCATTGCTCAATATTAATTCGCTATCATGTAGTAGAAGTTTTCTTACCATGTCATTAATTCCACATACAAGGCAGTCTTTTATTAAATCGTCTTGTAAATCCCCAAAGCTGCATGTCTTTGCCTTATTTCTTAAGTCAGTAATATATGCTTCCATGGTTTTGCCAAGCTTTTGATTTCTCATATTGAATTTATGTCTCTACATCATTATATTCATCTAAGGGTTAAACAGTTCTCAAAATTTACTCTTTAAACATTCTGGATTTTCACAGGTGTCAGTTTGGGCAATTATATGGTGTTTTTTCTCCCTCTCCTGCATAAACAGTGGGTGTATATACCAAAGAACGTTCTTGATCAATAGCTTCTGAGCATGACAAATTGAGAAGTATAAATGCTTGTGTGCATGCATCTTTATCTGAATGTGCAGCCTCTATGAAAATATCATATTCTTGTGCAAACACACCAATTCTTAGTGATATTGCCATTAAACACCAGCAGTTCAGGCCTATGAAATCCATCAGCCACGCTGTCAAAACATATTAATTTACCTTCTGCACTTCGGTCGCTCTTACACTTGAATGATTGGTTGGCATCCCAATTCTGACACCATGTAGGATAACCAGAGGAGACATAGACTGCGAGTTAACAGCAATTTATTGTACAGGCAACATGAATCCAGCTGTATGCACATTCATGATTTGCACACAACTGAACATGCTTAACACAGCCCCCCTCCACATGCTTCCTTAAACTACAGCAGCTGCATGGTACAAACAATCACTGTTCTACACTGAGTACTACTATAAAGTGGAGTCATAATGCTGCAAGCCACTAAAAATAAAGAAACAAAATAAATACATGTCTATGCTTACTACTATAGAAAGGATCAAAATCATACTGTATCATGACACAAAGCCATTCTGAAATTCAGACTATCCAATGGCAACAGGGGTGGAGGAGTGTAACAGTGATGTGATTAAAATTAAATGCTTAGAAACCATATGTGTGCCAACTGAAAGTTGAAGAGGTGGCGCAAAAAGGTACTTTTCCATATATTTAGACCTAGCTGTGGTTTATCATCTTCCTTATCAACAAAAAGTAAGGTAATACATGCTGTCACCATTTGCACCTAAAGTAGCTGGTAGTGCAGAATAGATACAATAAAAGATAACCGTGGTGAATGATGAGCACACCTGTCAGTATATTGCTAAAAGAGATTCATTTAGAGAAACATTTGGCAGCTAAGTTTTTACCAGCCTCCAAGATAAAGAACTCAGTAAAAGCATGTCGGGTTTGCTCTGACAGGGCTTCAGGTGTGTGTCTTAGCAAGGATACAACAAAAACAGTACACAGCATAGAGTAGAAGAATGTTTCAGAGAATGCATTCAACACCAACTGCATGGCAAACCAAAAATAAATAAATAAATACTGAAATAACACCAACGCTCCACCAGATGACAAAAACCACTGTGTCATAAGCAACAATCACCATAAAGTACCAAGATAAAAGACACAGTGGTAAACCACGGCTTAGAAATCAGAGGTACAACCAGGATACCAAAAAATACCTCTGAATTAAACTATAACAGAAGTTCACAACTCGACAAAAGAGACGAGTGATGCTCAAAGTTCTCCAAACAAATTCAGTATTTCCAATGAATCAATTCAATGGAATATAGTCCAGCATACAGGAACTTTAATAGTGCATAAAAGTAACAAAGTAGTAAGCGCTTTCACCGACTGGCTTCATCAGACTAAATAAATACTGTGGAAATCCATAAATATAAATTTTCCTCCTTGTCTGGGTAACTAAACGAATACATTGATATTTATAGATGCATATATTGTATGGCGTAGTGGTGCAGCGGTAGTGTTGTCGCCTCACAGCAAGAGGTTCTCTGGTTCAATTCTTGGCTAGGGTGCCTTCTGTGCAGAGTCTGCATGTCCTCCCTGCATTTGTGTGGGTTTTCTCCCATATTACAAAGGCCTCTGGAGCGTTTCTCCCCAGGCCTCTGCTGAAAATTGGCTTTGTTCCAAGTTGGACTTTTCCCGGTAAATAAATATATTTTATTTTTAAATAAATTATACACATATATATATATATATATATATATATATATATAGAGAGAGAGAGAGAGATTGCATTTTTTTAAATTTTTTGTCACAAAATGCAAATATCACTAAATGCAAGAAAAAAGTAATTTTGCCCCAGTCGCATACCTATCAACTGTACAGATTTTCGGCTCATATTTTTGGTCTGTTCCTCATAAAATCTGTGTTTCTCTGACAAATTGCTGGGATGATCTGAAGATTGAAGTCACTAAATAATGACATACGCTTGAGTTTCAGACTTCACATTCTCCAGAAAATATATGTTAAAACAAATCCTGCTTCTCTAGCAACTTTCTAAGCTTATAAGAGTAATATTTAAAATATGTCCCTATGTTTGGGCCTTTCTTCCCCCATTTAGTCAGTCTTTGTCCAGATTTCTTGCACTGGGAGGTTGAGAGGATGGCCCCAAGGGAAATCAGTGACGCCACCTTTTTATGTTTCTTGTTTCTTTACACATTTTTCAGTCTTAATAAAACCAGTTATGTAGCCCTTACAATTCTTAGCGTCCAATTCTTGACAAGGGGACGTTACTCAACATGCACTCCAGTATTGATTTGTTTCTAATTAAAAAATTTCTAAAAAAAAACTAAATTACTGTTATTTACTCTTTCACTAAAGTCTCCCCCTATTGATTTCACTGTTAAATCTAGCAATGGTACTGTAATTGTACCTGACCCAACCACCAAACTTCTAGGCGTAACAATTAGGTTCATAGGTTCATACTAGGCTATCTGCCCTAGGGCATTTATAAGTCTAGCCAGAGTGTGTCTGGCTTTCACCACCCATTTTAAATGAATTTTGCTATGCCCTTTTTTGAGGTTAGTATACTGTGCCTCTGTCTAATAGTGACACAGAAGTGATACCCGGGGTAAACCTACGATCTCCCATCCACTCATCAAGATTCCTCTTGCAGAGAGTCAATGAGGGACTCTGCCTAACCTGGACTGGGATTTTATTCCAGAGTGAAGGGAGCCTCTGGGTTATGAATCTGTCCCTCCAGCATGTCCTATTTATTTCAGTGCTGAGGTTCAAGTCTCTCTAGCGCGTAGCTCGATGGGATTTGGATTTTCTGAGGTGCAGCATGTCCATTAATTCCAGGTTGGACATGGCTTTATACGTCAGGCACAGATCGCCTCTGAGCAGGCGGTATGCCACTGAGTAGAGCTGGAGTTTCTTTAACCGGGCAGAATATGGCATTTGTTTGAGCCCTTTGATCCTCTTGGTGAGGTACTTTTGGGGTCTTTCCAGTTGCTGCAGGTGTCTAGTAAGGTACATCCCAAAAGGGGCATTGTACTCAATTATGGGCCTGATGAGGGATGAGTAAAGAGGCACGATGACCTCCCCTGATCTAGATGTGAATCCCTTCATGATTAGGTGGGCTATATAAAATGTTTTTCTAACCACTTTGGCCACGTGGTTTTCAAATAAGAGATTGCTATCAACTTGGATCCCCAGGTCCCTAATTACTTCTTCCATACTTAATGGATTACCACCTATCTGGTAATTTGTGGGCACTTTGTTTTTGCCAAAGGGGATGACTATACACTTTTTGGCATTTAGCTTGAGGCCATGGCTCTGGCACCAGTTGTCTGTTTCTATGAGGCCCTTTTGTAGGATGCTTGTGTCAGCTGGAGAGCCGATTATGGCGCCTAGTTTGCAGTCATCTGTGAACTTGGTCAGCCACAGTCCTTCCATGTTGGCCTGTACCTCCAAGAAATATATACCGAACAAGAGAGGTCCCAGGACTGAGCCTTGTGGCATGCCATTTGTAACTGGTTTGGAGTCTGACATGGCTCCAGCAATTCTAACCATGTGGGTTCTGTCCTTGAGCCAGTTTGCAACCCATCCAGTGACATACGGGTTTATATTTAAGGTGGTGAGCTTATCTATAATGCCCGAGTGGGGTATTGTATCGAAGGCTTTTGCGAGGTCCAGGTAGGCTGTGTGGACCACCTTCCCCTCATCAATGGCCTTTGTGACTGTTTCAAAGAAATCGACCAGGTTTAAGAGGCAGGATCTGCCCTTAACAAAGCAGAACTGGGTAGGATCCAGTGTCTGTAGGTCCCCAATATCTTTATTTATGATGTCCATGATGATCCTTTCCATAGCTTTGCAGACCAAGCTAGTCAGGCTTATGGGGTGATAGTTTCCAGGATCCATTGAGGCACCACCTTTGTGGAGAGGGACCACTGTTGCTGTACGCCACTGTTTGGTTACATATCCTGTAGTAAGGCTGAGAGTGAACAGTAGTTTTATGTTTGGGTTTAGCTCTTCTTGGAGTTCATGTAGGACGCAGCCCAGGACACCATCTGGTCCCATTGATGCTATGTTTTTTGCTTTGAAGAGGGTGGCTCTTACCTGAGCATCTGAGATGTCAGGGGGGCAGCACTCTGCTGGGATAGATATTGCCCTTTTGGTGGGGAGGGGGGGAGATGTTTGCGCTGAACCTGTGAGCTAGGATGTTGGCAATGTCTGTGGGTTTGGTGTATTTTTTGTCATTTTGGACTAATTCTGAGCATATCTGGGAATTCCCACCCAGGTTCCTAACATAACTAAAGAAAGCCTTGTGATTATCCTTAGTGTCCTATGCAATTTTTCTCTCGAAGCTGGCCTTAGACGATTTTATGAGTGCCCGTAGTTTTTTGCTAATACTGATCAGAGATCCCTTCCCTTTCTGGGATTTTGCTCTATCATGTAGTAGCATCCTCCTTCTATTGTATAGTTTGTTTATGGCTGGGGTCCACCAGACAGGACGCCTGCCTTTGGAGGATTGGGTCTCGGTTTTATTTGGGATTGCATGATCCATGCATTCCTGAAGGTGTTCATAGAATGCGTTTATAAAGGATTCTGCGGTCTGGGCCATATTTTCCACAGGCCCGGGGCTTTGAAGGATTCTACCTTGGTTTTGAGGAGTGTGAAATTTGTTTTAGAGAAGTTTTTCACTGTGGTTTTCTGGGCAGGAGGGGGTCAGGGTGTGAATATCCAGTGAGATTAGTTTAAGGTCTGATCTTACCAGTGAGGGATACACTTCTGGTCTGGAGCATAGAGCCCCCATGTTGGTGATGATCAGGTCCAGTATGTTTTCCCCTCTTGTGAGAGTGGTAACAAGTTGTTCCACTGCATTTGTGTTTATAAATTCTAGGAACCTTTGGGCTAGGGTGTTGGAGCTAGAGTAATGCTCCCAGTCTATGTTTGGGTAGTTGAAGTCGCCCAATATAATGGTGTTTGGAGAGACCTTCATATTTTCCAGTGTTCTCAGGAAGGCCGAGTGGGGTTCCTGGGTTTGGGAGGGTGGTCTGTAGCAGGCTATAAACTGGAAGGCAGTTTTACCCACTGTTAGTTGCACATGGATAGTCTCTGATGCTTCGTGCTGTGCCACCAACCTGGAGGTGTGGGTATCTTGGACGAATATTGATACTCCCCCTCCTTTTGTGGTTCGGTCCAAGTTTTGGGGCTGAAAAGCATGGCATGAGGTATAACCTGGTAGTGCTGGGGTGCTCTCGGGAGCCTTGAACAAGGTTTCTGTTACTGCACAGATATCGATGTTCTCCATGCTAAGGAGAGTTTTGAGTGCGTGCATCTTCAGGTTTAGACTTCTGACGTTGAGTAGCATTACTCTTATTTTATTATCCCTTGTGATACCTATGGATATGGGTTTGTCTTTTGAGCCTTGCCTAAAAAAGGCACCATGGGGGTGGCAAGAGCCTTTGCCAATATCCGAAAGCCCAGGGGTGACAGGTGCAAGCCGTCCCTAGAGAAGCATTGTGGCTTGTCGAGCATGTCATCCCAGGCTGACAGGCATTGGATCCCCTTTGAATGACACCAATACTTAAGCCAATTGTTGAAATTGATCATCTTGTCTTCATATTGTGGCATCATTCTTGGTGAGGGTAAGATGCTACTCAAGGTCAGGGTCATACCGGCCTGGGCTACATGCTCAGAGAGCTCCTCTATGTCTCTTTTCATGTAGTCCAAGGAGGTACGTCTCAGGTCATTCACACCAGCATGGAAAATGACTGAGTCATATTTGTACTTGCCTTGGAGTGACCTGAGTGCTTGTGTTATGTGGCGGATCCTAGTGCCCGACAGGCAGCTCACCATGACCTTCTCCTTGTTCAGCCTGGTGAGTGGGATGACAGTGTGCCTGAAGATAGAGTCACCTATTACAAGTGTATCAGGTGTGTTGTTTTGCCTTAAGGGCTGTGACTGTTCGGCACACTGGCTTTGTGAGATATGTGTTGCACGTGTTTTGTTTTGGGGTGGCAGTTGCTTGGGTGTCTGCTTTGGAGGTCTCTGCTGCTTAGGCAGATTTTTATTTAGAGCCTCCGAGTATGTTTTTGTGTGTTTATGTGTTTGGTTTGCTGTCGTGGTAGGTCTATGTGAGACTGGAATTGTAGTGAGTGTGGTTTCCTTCTCCTCCTGACTGGTTATGCCAGTACTGAGTTGAGAGAGCTTAGCCTCCAGTTTGTCTATATGGTTGCATCTCTCACATGTGTTGGAATTTGTTGAGAGGAGGAGAGGGTTGTCTGTGTACATGAGGCAGTTGTAACATTGTCTCAAGATTCCCAGATTCACCAGCTGGACCGGAGAGGAGATTGACAACTGACCTTTGGACATGCTAGAATAGTATTGGGAATTCCTTTATAATTGAAAAAAGGGCCAGTGGGGAACAAGGTACTCAAGGGGAGTTTGTGAGGGTGTAGTGCTTTTAATTTTTTAGTGCTGACTTATATAATTGCTTTAGTGAGCAAGTGCCAGGCTTTAGAGTAGGAATAGGGTATTTATTATGAGAACTAGATCAGTTCTAAGGGAAAAAGTGAAGAGCAGACTTTGTGGAGCCGAGAATGGTTTAAACCCAATTAAGTGGAGCTGCCCGATGATGCACTATGCGCAAAATTGCACAAAGCCGCGCCAAAGCGGGTTTTATACGGGGGGACTAGAAAGAGCTAGAAATTAGCCCAAACAGTCAACAGACTACCAGATTATTGTGCTGGGAACACTCCTCCAGGGATAGATAGGCTGCTCTAAGCTCCCCACTGCCACTGGTGAACAAAGAAGCCTCCCTTTATCTAAGAAAGGAAATGGGCAACATAGGAACTTTCCAAAAGTCCAGAATACAGCAAAGCCTGTATTTGGACTACTCTAGGTCAGGAAAGACGGGAAACAAGGATTTTTTTTTCTTTTTTGCAACAAACAGCAGGAAAATGCAATAAATATGTAACACAGGTTAGCGCACTTGAGTGTGTAGCCTTAACAGGTATATGCAACAAACAGGACAAACTTTAAAAGTGCAGGTGCAAAAACAACTTTAAACAGTTTAAAACAGTTCAAGAAGCAGAAATACTTGCAGTTTAGCTAGATCGGACAGTCGCCCAGGCAGTAGCAGGAAAAAAAAATTTTTTATCAGGTTAGCAGTCGCTCTTTTAGCCTCTCTGCTGCTAGCACCACTCTGCAGGACCACGAGGAGATTGGCTGAGTAGTAACAAGCGCAAAAACCGAGCCAAAGCAGGTTTTATACAGGGGGACTTGAAAGAGCTAGAAATTGGCCCAAAACGGCCAATAGACTACCAGATTCTTGTGCTGGGAACACTCCTCCAGGGATAGATAGGCTGCTCTAAGCTCCCCCACTGCCACTGGTGAACAAAGAAGCCTCCCTTTATCCAAGAAAGGAAATGGGCAACACAGGAACTTTCCAAAAGTCCAAAATACAGCAAAGCCTGTATTTAGACTATTCTAGGTCAGGAAAGACGGGAAACAAGGATATTTTTTTTTTCTTTTTTGCAACAAACAGCAGGAAAATGCAATAAATATGTAACACAGGCTAGCGCACTTGAGTGTGTAGCCTCAACAGCTAAATGCAACAAACAGGACAAACTTTAAAAGTGCAGGTGCAAAAACAACTTTAAACAGTTTAAAACAGTTCAAGGAGCAGAAAGACTTGCAGTTTAGCTAGATCGGACAGTCCCCCAGGTAGTATCAGGAAAAAAACACTTTTATCAGGTTAGCAGTCGCTCTTTTAGCCTCTCTGCTGCTAGCACCACTCTGCAGGACCACGAGGAGATTGGCTGAGTAGTAACAAGCGCAAAAACCGAGCCAAAGCAGGTTTTATACAGGGGGACTTGAAAGAGCTAGAAATTGGCCCAAAACGGCCAATAGACTACCAGATTCTTGTGCTGGGAACACTCCTCCAGGGATAGATAGGCTGCTCTAAGCTCCCCCACTGCCACTTGTGAACAAAGAAGCCTCCCTTTATCCAAGAAAGGAAATGGGCAACACAGGAACTTTCCAAAAGTCCAGAATACAGCAAAGCCTGTATTTAGACTATTCTAGGTCAGGAAAGACGGGAAACAAGGATTTTTTTTTCTTTTTTGCAACAAACAGCAGGAAAATGCAATAAATATGTAACACAGGTTAGCGCACTTGAGTGTGTAGCCTTAACAGGTATATGCAACAAACAGGACAAACTTTAAAAGTGCAGGTGCAAAAACAACTTTAAACAGTTTAAAACAGTTCAAGAAGCAGAAATACTTGCAGTTTAGCTAGATCGGACAGTCGCCCAGGCAGTAGCAGGAAAAAAAAAATTTTTTATCAGGTTAGCAGTCGCTCTTTTAGCCTCTCTGCTGCTAGCACCACTCTGCAGGACCACGAGGAGATTGGCTGAGTAGTAACAAGCACAAAAACCGAGCCAAAGCAGGTTTTATACAGGGGGACTTGAAAGAGCTAGAAATTGGCCCAAAACGGCCAATAGACTACCAGATTCTTGTGCTGGGAACACTCCTCCAGGGATAGATAGGCTGCTCTAAGCTCCCCCACTGCCACTGGTGAACAAAGAAGCCTCCCTTTATCCAAGAAAGGAAATGGGCAACACAGGAACTTTCCAAAAGTCCAGAATACAGCAAAGCCTGTATTTAGACTATTCTAGGTCAGGAAAGACGGGAAACAAGGATAATTTTTTTTTCTTTTTGCAACAAACAGCAGGAAATGCAATAAATATGTAACACAGGCTAAGCACTTGAGTGTGTAGCCTCAACAGCTAAATGCAACAAACAGGACAAACTTTAAAAGTGCAGGTGCAAAAACAACTTTAAACAGTTTAAAACAGTTCAAGGAGCAGAAAGACTTGCAGTTTTGCTAGATCGGACAGTCGTCCAGGTAGTAGCAGGAAAAAAACACTTTTATCAGGTTAGCAGTCACTCTTTTAGCCTCTCTGCTGCTAGCACCACTCTGCAGGACCACGAGGAGATTGGCTGAGTAGTAACAAGCGCAAAAACCGCGCCAAAGCAGGTTTTATACAGGCGGACTTGAAAGAGAGCTAGAAATTGGCCCAAAACGGCCAATAGACTACCAGATTCTTGTGCTGGGAACACTCCTCCAGGGATAGATAGGCTGCTCTAAGCTCCCCACTGCCACTGGTGAACAAAGAAGCCTCCCTTTATCCAAGAAAGGAAATGGGCAACACAGGAACTTTCCAAAAGTCCAGAATACAGCAAAGCCTGTATTTAGACTACTCTAGGTCAGGAAAGACGGGAAACAAGGATATTTTTTTTTCTTTTTTGCAACAAACAGCAGGAAAATGCAATAAATATGTAACACAGGCTAGCACACATGAGTGTGTAGCCTCAACAGGTATATGCAACAAGCAGGACAAACTTTAAGATTGCAGGTGCAAAAACAAATGTAAACAGTTTAAAACAGTTCAGGAAGCAGAAATACTTGCAGTTTAGCTAGATCGGACAGTCCCCCAGGTAGTATCAGGAAAAAAACACTTTTATCAGGTTAGCAGTCGCTCTTTTAGCCTCTCTGCTGCTAGCACCACTCTGCAGGACCACGGGGAGATTGGCTGAGTAGTAACAATCGCAAAAACCACGCCAAAGCAGGTTTTATACAGGGGGACTTGAAAGAGCTAGAAATTGGCCCAAAACGGCCAATAGACTACCAGATTCTTGTGCTGGGAACACTCCTCCATGGATAGATAGGCTGCTTTAAGCTCCCCACTGCCACTGGTGAACAAAAAAGCCTCCCTTTATCCAAGAAAGGAAATGGGCAACACAGGAACTTTCCAAAAGTCCAGAATACAGCAAGGCCTGTATTTGGACTACTCTAGGTCAGGAATGATGGGAAACAAGGATTTTTTTTGTTGTTTTTCTTTTTTGCAACTAACAGCAGGAAAATGCAATAAATATGTAGCCCAGGTTAGCACACTTGAGTGTGTAGCCTCAACAGGTATATGCAACAAACAGGACAACCTTTAAAAGTACAGGTGCAAAAACAACTTTAAACAGTTTAAAACAGTTCAAGAAGCAGAAATACTTGCAGTTTAGCTAGATCGACAGTCGCCCAGGTAGTAGCTGGAATAAAAAAACTTTTATCAGGTAAACAGTCGCTCTTTTAGCCTCTCTGCTGCTAGCACCACTCTGCAGGACCACGAGGAGATTGGCTGAGTAGTAACAAGTGCAAAAACAGCGCCAAAGCGGGTTTTATACAGGGGGACTTGAAAGAGCTAGAAATTGGCCCAAAACGGCCAATAGACTACCAGATTCTTGTGCTGGGAACACTCCTCCAGGGATAGATAGGCTGCTCTAAGCTCCCCACTGCCACTGGTGAACAAAGAAGCCTCCCTTTATCCAAGAAAGGAAATGGGCAACACAGGAACTTTCCAAAAGTCCAGAATACAGCAAAGCCTGTATTTAGACTATTCTAGGTCAGGAAAGACGGGAAACAAGGATAATTTTTTTTTCTTTTTTGCAACAAACAGCAGGAAAATGCAATAAATATGTAACACAGGCTAGCGCACTTGAGTGTGTAGCCTCAACAGCTAAATGCAACAAACAGGACAAACTTTAAAAGTGCAGGTGCAAAAACAACTTTAAACAGTTTAAAACAGTTCAAGGAGCAGAAAGACTTGCAGTTTAGCTAGATCGGACAGTCGCCCAGGTAGTAGCAGGAAAAAAACACTTTTATCAGGTTAGCAGTCGCTCTTTTAGCCTCTCTGCTGCTAGCACCACTCTGCAGGACCACGAGGAGATTGGCTGAGTAGTAACAAGCGCAAAAACCGAGCCAAAGCAGGTTTTATACAGGGGGACTTGAAAGAGCTAGAAATTGGCCCAAAACGGCCAATAGACTACCAGATTCTTGTGCTGGGAACACTCCTCCAGGGATAGATAGGCTGCTCTAAGCTCCCCACTGCCACTGGTGAACAAAGAAGCCTCCCTTTATCCAAGAAAGGAAATGGGCAACACAGGAACTTTCCAAAAGTCCAGAATACAGCAAAGCCTGTATTTAGACTACTCTAGGTCAGGAAAGACGGGAAACAAGGATATTTTTTTTTCTTTTTTGCAACAAACAGCAGGAAAATGCAATAAATATGTAACACAGGCTAGCACACTTGAGTGTGTAGCCTCAACAGCTAAATGCAACAAACAGGACAAACTTTAAAAGTGCAGGTGCAAAAACATTTTAAACAGTTTAAAACAGTTCAAGGAGCAGATAGACTTGCAGTTTAGCTAGATCGGACAGTCGCCCAGGTAGTAGCAGGAAAAAAACACTTTTATCAGGTAAGCAGTCGCTCTTTTAGCCTCTCTGCTGCTAGTACCACTCTGCAGGGCCACGAGGAGCTTGGCTGAGTAGTAACAAGTGCAAAAACCGCGCCAAAGCAGGTTTTATACAGGGGGACTTGAAAGAGCTAGAAATTGGCCCAAAACGGCCAATAGACTACCAGATTCTTGTGCTGGGAACACTCCTCCAGGGATAGATAGGCTGCTCTAAGCTCCCCACTGCCACTGGTGAACAAAGAAGCCTCCCTTTATCCAAGAAAGGAAATGGGCAACACAGGAACTTTCCAAAAGTCCAGAATACAGCAAAGCATGTATTTGGACTACTCTAGGTTAGGAAAGACGGGAAACAAGGATTTTTTTTTCTTTTTTGCAACAAACAGCAGTAAAATGCAATAAATATGTAACACAGGCTAGCGCACTTGAGTGTGTAGCCTCAACAGCTAAATGCAACAAACAGGACAAACTTTAAAAGTGCAGGTGCAAAAACAACTTTAAACAGTTTAAAACAGTTCAAGGAGCAGAAAGACTTGCAGTTTAGCTAGATCGGACAGTCGCCCAGGTAGTAGCAGGAAAAAAAACACTTTTATCAGGTTAGCAGTCGCTCTTTTAGCCTCTCTGCTGCTAGCACCACTCTGCAGGACCATGAGGAGATTGGCTGAGTAGTAACAAGCGCAAAAACCGAGCCAAAGCAGGTTTTATACAGGGGGACTTGAAAGAGCTAGAAATTGGCCCAAAACGGCCAATAGACTACCAGATTCTTGTGCTGGGAACACTCCTCCAGGGATAGATAGGCTGCTCTAAGCTCCCCACTGCCACTGGTGAACAAAGAAGCCTCCCTTTATCCAAGAAAGGAAATGGGCAACACAGGAACTTTCCAAAAGTCCAGAATACAGCAAAGCCTGTATTTAGACTACTCTAGGTCAGGAAAGACGGAAACAAGGATATTTTTTTTTTTCAACAAACAGCAGGAAAATGCAATAAATATGTAACACAGGCTAGCACACTTGAGTGTGTAGCCTCAACAGCTAAATGCAACAAACAGGACAAACTTTAAAAGTGCAGGTGCAAAAACAAGTTTAAAACAGTTCAGGAAGCAGAAATACTTGCAGTTTAGCTAGATCGGACAGTCGTCCAGGTAGTAGCAGGAAAAAAAAACACTTTTATCAGGTTAGCAGTTACTCTTTTAGCCTCTCTGCTGCTAGCACCACTCTGCATTGTCAACCCATTGCACCACAACACATTGAGCAACATCTTAGCTTTGACAATCATATTAACACCATTATGAAAACAGTTAATAGAAAACTTGGCTCACTCTATAGGATTAAATCCTTCCTTACCTCTGAAGCTAGAACCACCATTGCCCACACCCACCTTATTTCTACCCTCCTCTATGCATCTATTTATACTAATCTTTCCAAATCTAACCTAAGCAAACTCGCAACTTCCTATAATAACATTGCTAGATTTGCCACAGGTTCACCATATAGAACACATCACTGTATAAATCTTAAACAGCTAGGTTGGCTAGAACTCCAAAACCAGCTTATATTTCAACAAGTTACAATCTCCCATAAGATACTCTTTCATCCTAACAATACTCCTATTCTCAAAAGCCTAATCTCTCCCTACAGAAACCTCACTACCCTTCTCTCTGCAAATAAATTACAAGTAAACATCCAGAAATCCTATAATAAAGCAGGGGACTCGCTTTTCTCAAATTTCGTGGGTAAGTTTTGGAATAGACTCCCCACCTACAACTTCTTCCATCATTACCACTTTTTAAGCACCAACTAAAACTACTCCTTAAGGCACAATGGCTTTACCCTTGTACTAACCCCGATTAACACTAACTGCATAGCATACTGATCATTTTTTTTCTCCCTTCCCAACCATCCACCTAGTAAGATGACTTGGCATCCTCTCACTAAATGATCTTGTACATATGCCATCTATGTTATTCGTGTGTGAATTTTGGTACAAACAAAATAATTACTTAGGGTCTTTCATCTCTTCCCTACCACTCCACGGAACTTAATTCAACCTATATACCTCAGTCAAATTGTTTCCACATCTAGCGTATTGCCACAATTTGCAAACATATCTTTCGGATGCTACATTCTATTTCGTTGCCTGTATCCACCTGTATGCTCAAGTCCACACAAGTATGGGCATGTAAATATGTTTGAGTTGTGCGTTCATGTATTATGTGTGCATGTGAAGGTGTGTAAGCCTACAGCAATATTTTATTCAGTCATTTTTTAGCTTGATATGCATAGACTGTTTTTTCATGTTAATTCCTATTATGTTAACCAAATGCATTATTGTACTACTGATATTAACATGTACTATTTTATGTTTTACATTTACTTTTTTTTAATGTATACTCGTTTAATCTTGGAGCTTTAATCCCCGGGGCCTCTACTGAAAATGGACATGTATCCAGTTAGACTAGCCCTGTCAACAAATGTAAAATAAATAAAAAAACAATTAACGACAACACGCATCTTGTGGATTAACATAAACTGGTTTTCCTTTTGGCAACCAGTGAGAGACTGGGGGCGTTAGGGCATTTATTTTTATATCAACATGTGTTGTACTATTACTATTAGCTGGGTTGGAAATATAGAAAAAAAGTAAAATTATATATATATATATATATATATATACTTTACAAGCGGTTAATGTGACGACCGGACAGTCAAATATAATGTTTAACCTTCCTGTTGGCGCGCAGTACATAAATACATAAAAGTACACAATACATAAATTCCGAAATTTTAATTACACACGCTAGAGGTGAAGACTGCGAAGCAATTATCTAACGTCCATGTTAAAACTTTTTGAACTACAAAAGCTATTATGTACTTTGTACATTAATGTAATAAACTAAGATCTCTCCTACAAACAAAAATGTAACCCTGTATATATACAAGTTCCTCTACGATGTAAAGTAAAACGATTAAGCGAAACTAAAAGAGAAGCAGCTTGGGCAGGACAATAAATCACGTTTATGTTGTCGTCATCTCAATGCAAAACACAATTGAGTAATACACCTCCACCACAAACAGCGTTCCACTACTTCACAACATAGCCGACCGAAGGGTTAAAGGAATGCAACTTGTAGCGAGGGGGGGGGGACTCTTTTTACATAAAGATTAAGGCATACAGCCACTTTTGTTTAATAAGCATTTATTATACATCGGCGAAAGACGCACATTTGTACAACGCGCGTCTGGATGTGAAATTCTTAAAATTAAGACGTTTGCTGTCAGTACATTCTCCCCTCCCTCACTAGTCATTTTGGTACAACCGGCTGTTTCGCTCTGACACAGGTGACGGGGATTGTAAGAGTCGAAATCGGTTAGTAGAACGGTAGTACCCAGTAGGGACACTTGGGGGTTGGGATAACGTCGCTGGGGTAGTTACTCAGTGGTTGACAAGACAGTACTGTTGATGCTGGTAAGTATGTGTTAAAAGTGTCATACGTGTTTAGTACATTAATGAGGTCTCGTAGATGTTGCGTGTCTTTTCTGCTACTCTGCCTCATTGTGTTTACTTTTTTTTTTTACTGCTGATGTAGCGTAGTTTTTCTTTTATGTCGAGGGCATCATTTGGTGTAGTATAGTGTTTTTGTTCTGTTGTGTTTATTTTTTGTGGTCTTTTACTGTTGCAAGTGTGGGAAATGTCATCCCTATCATCGGGTGTCCCGTTTTGGTAATTGATACTTTAAAGGTTTTGATGACTGAGTTCTCATTTACAGAATGAGGGACCACGAAATGCAGTGCCACAATAGTGGTTCCTAGATCTCTCTGAACATGGAGGTAAGCTGTGTACAGATGGGATCAACGGTTTTAGTTTTTGCGGGGGTAGGGAGGCGTCAAGCAAATTGTGTTACATTCTAGGTGTCCGCATCACTGTTGGAGATGAATGGGTAACACTAACAATAATAAATCGCGTATTAAGATATCGCCACGTTTACGCATACATTTGTTAGCAGTTAAATGGGGATTGTATCTTCACCATGCATTGTTTTCAGTGGTACATACATTGCAGTACGACTGAGTTGTGTGTACATTACAAATCTGTTTTAGTTAATGTGTTCACACGACGTCTAGATGAGGAGAATGAGTTCATGAATATCCAGATGTTGCATAATTAATTAAGGGTTAATTGCCAGATGTTTGTTTTTTATTTTACGTGATTTTTCTTTGTGAGTCTGCATTGGTGTTTAGCTTTTATTTAGGTGCAACTGTACATTTCTTGCATGGTCTGGATAAGCAAAAAAAATGTTACACTCATCGTTAGCTAACTGATCTTGTTTTATGACAAATATCCTTTGCACATAGGTGCTGCAAAAGGCTTAATACCTGACCATAATGTGGCTTGTTTACACATTGTTTGTCCTGTATAAACTTTATAAACATGGTTTTGATCAGTGCTGAATGGTTGGTTTTAGTTCCGAAGTGAGGTGAAATACCAGTAGCTTAGCATGCAGAACGATCCAGATTACAAGGCTATGTATATAAATAACATCAGAAACAGGTCCATGCTTTAGTTGTTTTTCGTTATTTTTTTTCAGTGGACACTCTTAATGACGATCTGTATGCATAGACCTAATGAAAACGCGCGTCTTGCTCCAATGGTGGTTTTATGCAGTGAAGGCCAAGTTTGTGTTTAGGATGGAGCAGTAAAATGGAAAGTGATTGCTGTCAAGTATGTGATGTGGTGTTAAAACAGCCCTTTTCTATTCTTAACTTTACCACTTTCAACTGGTTAGCCTAAGACCTCCAAATTAAACATTATCTCTTAATTTGGTAAGCTGTCATGATTTTGGAGGGGAGTGTCAGCATACTTTTCTTAGGGCCAGAATATGGCAGTGATATGTCATTGTAGAAGTATCCATCACAGATGTATGCAAAATGATCATTAAACCTTGGAGTGTGAAGCTGTGAGCTTATCCTTAACATTTGGGACTTCATAGATGAGATCATGAAGTTGTGGGCTTAATAATAAATACCAATTAAATAGCGTAAAGTCTGTATTCTCCTTTAAAGTGCATTGCAATTGCTTGGTTTGTTTTATGATGAAAGCAGAAAAGAAAATTGCACATAACGCATATGTAAATGTGTGTGTGTTGGGGTGCACTGCTTTTAATCGAATACCACTTATTCTAAAAAGAGCAGTAGACCACTCAGTTACGCGAAACACGGTTCAACGAACCAATAAAAAGATTCGCCCCCCCCACCCCCTATTTAAATATACAAAACTCCGAGATCGCACTACAGTGAGGAACAGATACATTTCCTATTCCCCACTGTAGTGTGCCTTCAGGCTATCTGCCCTAGGGCATTTATAAGCCTAGCCAGAGTGTGTTCTGGCTTCGCCACCCAGCATAAATGAATTTTGCTATGCCCTTTTCGAGAAGTTAGCATACTGTGCCTCTGTCTTAACAGAAAGACACATGATAATCGGGTAAACTCTAATTTATCTCCCATCCACTCATCAAGATTCCTCTTGAAGAGAAAATCAATGAGGGACTCCTGGGCTCAACCTGGACTGGGATTTTATTCCAGAGTGAAGGGAGCCTCTGTTATGAATCTGTCCCTCCAGCATGTCCTATTTATTTCAGTGCTGAGGTTCAAGTCTCTCGAGCATGTGGGATTTGGATTTTCTGGAGGTGCAGCATGTCCATTAATTCCGGTTGGACATGGCTTTATAATAGCCAGGCACAGATCGCTTCTGACAAGGCTACGGTATGCCAAATAGGAGTAGAGCTGGAGCTTTAACCAGGCAGCATATGGCATCTGTTTGAGCCCTTTGATCCTGGTGAGGTACTTTGGGTCTTTCCAGTTGCTGCAAATGGTAAGGTACATCCCAAAAGGGCATTGTACTCAATTATGGGCCTGATGAGGATGAGTAAAGAGGCACGTATGACCTCCCTTGATCTAGGGATGTGAATCCCTCTCATGATTAGGTGGGCTATATAAAAATGTTTCTTTTCTAACCACTTTGGCCAATGTTGGTTTTCTTAAATGAGAGATTGTTATCAACTTAGTCCCTAGTGTCCCTAATTACTTCTTCCGTCGATTTCAATGGATTACCACCTGCGTGGTAATTTATGGGCATCTTTGTTTTTGCCAAAGGGGATGACTATACACTTTTGGCGCTTAGCTTGAGGCCATGGCTCTGGCACCAGTTGTCTGTTTCTATGAGGCCCTTTGTAGGATGCTGGTGTTGGCTGGAGAGTCGATTATGGTGCCTTGCAGCTTCATTCTGTCAGCCACAGTCCTTCCATGTTGGCCTGTACTCGAAATATATACTGAAACAAGAGAGGTCCCAGGAGCTGCTTGTGGGATGCCACTTGTAACTGGTTTGGAGTCTGACATGGCTCCAGCAATTCTAAATCCATGTGGGTTCTGTCCTTGAGCCAGTTTGTAACCCATCTAGTGACATAGGGTTTATATTTAAGCTGGTGAGCTTATCTATAATGCCCGGAGTGTGGTATTGTATCAAGGCTTTTACTGAGGTCCAGGTAGGCTGTGTGGACCACCTTCCCTCATCCAATGGCCTTGGTGACTGTTTCAAAAGAAATCAACCGTGGTTTAAGATAAGCAGGATTCTCCCTGTTCGTTTCGAACTGCAGGATCCAGTGTCTGTAGGTCCCCAAGCATCTTTATTTATGAGGTCCATGATGATCCTTTCCATAGCTTTGCAGACTAAGCTAGGGTCGTGGGCTTTATGGGCTGATAGTTTCCAGGATCCGAGGCACCACCCTTGTGGAGAGGGACCACTGTTGCTGCACGCCTACTCTTTGGGCTACATATCCTGTAGTAAGGCCATTGGAGATTGAACAAGAAGTTTTATGTTTGGGTTTAGCTCTTGAGTTCATGTAGTGGACGCAGAGCCCGGGACACCGTCTTGGGTCCCATTGATGCTGTGTTTTTGCTTTGGAGGGCTGCCTTACCTGAGCATCTGAGATGTCAGGGGCAGCACCTCTGCTGGGATAGATATTTTGCCCTTTGTTGTGGGAGTGGGGAGAAAGGCACTGCTAGGATGTTGGCAAATGTCTGTGGTTCAGTGTATTTTGTCATTTTGACAAATTCTGAGCATATCTGGGAATTCCCACCCAGGTTCCAACATAACTAATGAAAGCCTTGTGATTATCCTTAGTGTCCTGTGCAATTTTTCTCTCGGGTTGGCCTTTAGACGACATTTTTAAGGCTCCATAGTTTTTGTTAATACTGATCAGAGATGCTCTTCCTTTTGGGATTTTGCCTCATCATGCAGTAGCCTTAACTCTGTGGTAGAAGGAGCTGAGGGCTAACATGCCCAGACAGGACTCCACTGCCTTTGGAGGATTGGGTCTTGGTTTTATCTGGGATTGGTGATGCCGATCCATGCATTCCTGAAGGTGTCTATAGAATGCTGCTTATAAAGGATTCTGTGTCTGGGGCCATATTTTCCACAGGCCCGCTTTGAAGGATCTCCACCGGTTTTGAGGAGTGTGGAATTTGCTTCAGAGAAGGTTTTCACTGTGGTTTTCTTGGGCAGGGGTGGGGAATGGATGTGAATATCCAGTGAGATTAGTTTATTGTCTGATTCACAGTGAGGGATACACTTGGTCTGAGCATAGGATTCTAGGAACCTTGGCCTAGGGGTGTTGGAGCTTGGTGAGTAATGCTTCCAGTCTATGTTTGGGTAGTTGGAAGTCTCCAAATATAATGGTGTTTGGAGAGACCTTCACTTTCCCCAGGAAGGCCGAAAGTGGGTTCCTGGGTTTGGAGGGTGGCTCCAGCAGGCTATAAACTGTAAGGCAGTTCTACCCACTGTTAGATGCACATGGATATTCTCTGATGTTTTGTGCTGTGCCACCAACCTGGAGGTGTGGGTATCTTTGACAAATATTGATGTTCTCCTTGTGGTTCGGGTCCAAGTTTTGGGCCAAAAGCATGGTATGAGGTATAACCTGGTAGTGCTGGGGTGCCTCTGAGCCTTGAACTAGTTTATGTTACTGCACAGATATCGTATGTTCTCCATGCTAAGGAGAGTTTTGGAGTGCATGCATCTTGATGTTTAGACTTCACAGGCGCTTGAGTAGCACATTACTCTTTAGTTTCTTATCCCTTGTGATACCTATGGAAGTGGGTTTTGTCTTTTGAGCCTTGCCTAACAAAAGGCACATATGTGGGGTGAGCCTTTGCCAACATCCGAAGCTGTGACAGGTGCCAAGCCGTCCCCAGCAAAGAATCATGTGGCTTGTCGAACGGTTGTCATCCCAGGCTGACAGGCATTCAGATCCCCTTTGAATGACACCACCAATTGTTGAAATTGATCATCTTGTCTTCATATTGTGGCATCATTCTTGGTGAGGTAAGATGCTCAAGGTCCGAGGGTCATACTCAGACCTGGGCTACATGCCTCAGGTTAGCTCCTCCATGTCTCTTTCATGTAGTCCAGGGAGTAATGCCTCAGGTCATTCACACTGCATGGACATACCGACTGAGTCTTGTTGCTCTTGCCTTGGAGTGACCTGAGTGCTTGTGGGTTATGTGGCGGATCCTAGGCGCCGGACAGAGGCAGCTCACCATGACCTTCCTCCTTGTTCAGCCTGGTGGCCGGGACGCGCCTGGACTTAATAGAGTCACCTATTACAAGTATCTTGGTGTGTTGTTTAGCCTATGCTGGCTGTGACTGTTTGGCACACTGGGCTTTGTGAGCTATGTGTTGCACATGTTTTGTTTTGGGGTAGTGGTTGGCAGGTCTGTTGCTTTGGTATTAGGCAGATTTTTATTTAGAGAGCCTCTTTGTGTGTTTATGTGTTTGGTTTTGCTGTGTCGTGGTAGGTCTATGTGAGACTGGAATTGTTAGTGAGTTAATGGTTTCCTTCTCCTTCCCTGACTGGTTACACCAGTACCGGAGAGAGCTTAGTATGGTTGCATCTCTCAAATTTGTTGGGAGGAGGGTTGTCTGTGTTACATGAGGGTAGCGCTGTTCATAATTCACCCAGCTGGACTGGAGATTGACAACTGACCTTTGGACATACTAGAATAGTGATTAAATTCCTTTATAATTGAAAAAAGGGACTTAAATGGGGAACAAGGTACCGCGGAGTTTGTGAGGGGCTTTTAATTTTTAGTGCTGACTTATATAATTGCTTTTAGTATGAGCAGAAGTGCCAGGCTTTAGGTAGAATAGGGTAGTTTATTATGAGAACTAGATCAGTTCGGCGGGAAAAAGTGAAGAGTGGAGCTCGAGAAATGGTTTTAAACCCAATTAATGAGCATGCCCGACAAGCTGCTCTATGGGCATAAATCGCCGAAAGCCATGCCAAAGCTATGAGTTTTATACAGGGGATCTCGAAAGAGTAGCTAAATTGGCCCAATAAGGACGGTAGATTCTTGTGCTGGGAACACTCCTCCGAGGGATAGATATGGCTGCTCTAGGGGTTCCCCACTGCCACTGGTGAACAAAGAAGCCTCCCTTATCCAAGAAAGGAAATGGGCAACACAGGAATATCTTTAAAAGTCCAGAATACAGCAAGCCTAACTAATTTGGACTACTCTAGGCTGCAGGGAAAGACAGGAAACAAGGATATTTTTTTCTTTTTTGCAACAAACGACAGGAAAATGCAATAAATATGTAATAATACGGGCTATTGCGCACTTGAGTGTAGCCTCAACAGGTATATGCACACAAACAGGACAAACTTTAAAGGGAGTGGCAGGTGCAAAAACAACTTTAAACAGTTAAAACAGTTCAAGAAGCAGAAATACTTGGTAGCTTTAGCTAAGATCGGACAGTACGACCCAGAGCAGTAGCAGTGAAAAAAAGACTCTATATCAGGTTAGCATGATGGCTCTTTTAGCCTCTCTGCTGCTAGCACCACTCTGCGAGGACCACAAGGAGCTTAGCTGAGTAGTAACAAGCGCAAAAAAAGTGGGTTTTATACAGGGGACTTGAATAGCTAGAAATTGGCCCAAAAGCTTGAACTATCAGAATTCTTGTGCTGGGAAGATAGGCTGCTCTAAGCTCCCCAAATGCTGGTGAACGCTCCCTTTATTCAAGAAATGAAATGGGCAACTACAGAACTTTTCCAAAGTCCGAATACAGCAAAGCCTGTATTTGACTACTCTAGAGTCAGGAAAGAACAGGAAACAAGGAGGATTTGTTTTTTTTTGCAACAAAACAGCAGGGAAAATGCAATAAATATGTAAATATCAGGCTTTATACTTGAGGTGTGTAGCCTCAACGAGAGAAAATGCAATGACAAACTTTTAAAGTGCAGGGTGCAAACAACTTTAAACAGTTTAAAAACAGTTCAAGAGGTAGAAATACTCTGCAGTTTAGCTTAGATCAGACAGTTGCCCAGGTAGAGGAAAAAACACTTTTCTCAGCTCTTTTATCTCTGCATAAGCTAGCACCACTCTGCAGGACCACGAGGAGCTTGGCTGAATAGTAACAAGCACAAAAACTGTGCCATAAGTGGGTTTTATACAGGTAGACTTGAAAGAAGCTAGAACGGCCCAAACGGCCAATAATAACTGACCATTTCCTTGTGCTGGCATACACTCCTCCAGGAATATGAATGGAGCTCTAAGCTCCCACTGCCACTGTGGTGAACAAAGAAGCCTCCCTTTCAAGAAAATGAACACAGGATCTTTTCCAAAAAGTCCAGAATACAGCAAAGCCTGTATTTGGACTACTCTGTAGGTCAGGAAAGATGGAAACAAGGATCTTTTTGAGCTCTTTGCAACAAACAGCAGGAAGAAATGCAATAAATACATAACACAGGCTAGCGCACTTCTGAGTGCAGTAGCCTCAACAGGTAAATACGTAACAAACAATGGACAAACTTTAAAAGTGCAGGTGCAAAAACAACTTTAAACAGTTTAAAACAGTTCAAAAGAAGCAGAAATACTTCGCAGTTTAGCTAGATCCAGATCGCTCAGGTAGTAGCATGGAAAACACTTTAATCAGGTAAGGGCAGTCACTCTTTTAGCCTCTCTGCTGCTAGCACCACTCTTGCAGGACTCATGAGGAGTTTGGCTGGGTAGGGTAACAAGCGCAAAAACCGTGCCAAAGCGTGGTTTTACAGGACTCTGAAAGAGGCTAGAAATTACCGCCAATATACTACCAGATTCTTGTGCTGCAACACTCAGGGGATAGATAGGAATGCTCTAAACTCCCGCACTACAGGAAATGGGCAACACAGGAACTCAAAGTGCAGGAAATACAGCAAAGCCTGTATTTGGACTACTCTAGGTCAGGAAAGGGGAAACAAGGATAATTTTGT